>NC_048299.1:212843648-212873300 GCF_013100865.1 Trachemys scripta elegans
GCCGCCGGAGCAGAGCAGCTGGAGCCGGGGAGGAGAAGTGCCCGGCCGGGGGCGTAGGGTCCGGAGGCATAGGGGCTGCCCGAAGCCCGAGTGCTACCGGCTTCATGGTTTGCCGGGCAGCCCTTTTCGCGTGGCTGGGAGGGAGGCGGGGGAGTTAGGGTGGGGACTTTGGGGAAAGGGCGGAGTTGGGGCGGGGCTGGGGTGAGAAAGGGGCAGGGCTGGGTGGGAAAGGGGCAGGGCTAGGGCCCGTGGAGTGTCCTCTTTTTTTATTTTTTAAATATGGTAACCCTAATAGTAAGGATGAGTCTATTTGTTCTGTTTTCCCATACACACAAAGCAACTAGCTACCTTCAATAAAAATGACCTCCTTTTCAGAACCAAAGCAAAACCCAACATATCGGAGAACAAAATAAAAAGAGCTGATAATCTGACAAAATAAAAAAGATTCTCCACTGCCTGGCCTCTTCAGTAATTTATATCTGTGCAAAGCAGGTATAAAGAACAAGTGCAGCACAAGGGTAGGGGTTTTTTTGCTGCTGTTCATTTGTTTTTTAAACACTGAACAAGACAATGGTGAATCAGATGCAAAGTGCGTTCTTCTTTGCTGGCAGCCTGCATTTAAGTGAACACAAAATGACTCCCTGCTTCTATAGACAGCAGAGCCCTTCAAAATGTAAAGTTGCAGTATATAGAAAGGAATGATAGTTACCACATTGTACAACTTGAATGTCTCCCAAAATGGTCATACCACACAACTGTCTTGCATTCCGAGTTATCCTCATTTTAAGCAAATAAAAACCGATTAAAAGAATACTTTTGCTTTCTAAACTGATCAGTTGTAGTTATAGAATCAGCTCTGACTTGCAGGATCTCCCCTTTCCCTATTCAGTCTTCAGACCAGTCACTTTTGTATGGTTACGTAGTTTGATTTAGATCATAATTGTTCATTTGCACTGTAAGAATTTTTTGAAAGCCTATGATCATGAATGGTCATGATAAAATGCAGGAGAGTGTGTGCATATCTTGTTCATGGTGTTCTGATACTCTAGAATCTGTTTACATTAGATATAGTTCAACACAAGGACATTGTAATATGTATTTTTAAAATCTTCCCAGTGTTTCATGTAATAATAGTTTTGTAGTCATGTAACTACTACAAACTAAGACTCTTTTTTTCCCTGAAATTTTATTTAAGATCAAGAATGGCTGGCCGAATAAGGGGAACAGTACTTTGTGGCCGGGGGGAGGGGGGGAAAAGAGAGATGAAAACTGCTGCAAAAGGGTCAGCGTGGTCACCAACTCATACCATGGGAATGCAGGGTTTAAAAGGGGCAGCTCTCTCCCTGAAACTCCCCTGTTTGCTGTATTCAGGGTACAGTGGCAGGGCCATCCAGCCAATTGACTGTGGACAACTTCTGGGTTTTTCCACAAGGCTCCAGGGAATTACATTGTTTCATAGCCTCTCTGAGGTTGACAATGGTATAGCAGGCATCTTGTCTCATTTTTAGGTCCACAGATTTCTGGAGTTGGCACCAGGAGCCAGCCGGGAACCCAGGCAGATGCCACTAATGCTCTGGAAGCTTGGCACAGAATGGTTGTCAGTATGGTGCAGCGATCAGTTGCTCCACGCACATGGCAGAGCTATAAGAGAAGTTTTAATGATTTCATACAATTTCAGGATCAGGAAGGCTGGTCAACAATATGGCCCATTACAGAGGACCATGCGGCGGTACATGCGGTGGTTGGCAACCTGTCAACGGGCATCTTCCACAATCTCGAATCCCCTTTCTGCCATTAGATTCTTCAGTAGGCTAAATGGTTATCCTGATTCTTGCAGTGGTTTTTCAGTTCAAAGGTTTTTGGCTGGGTGGTCGTGTACTGGTGGCCCCAGGGTGGATTCCCGTCATCCCATCACGATTCACATACTCAGCAATCTTGGGCATGTCCTTGGCACCATATGTCATAGTAGAAAGGAGGTGGCCTTGTTCAGGGCAGCCTTCTTGACAGCATTTTTTGGTGCTTTCAGGATCAGTGAGCTAGTACCTGGGTCTGGTAGGGACTCTATGGGAAGGGTTTTGCAACTGCGTGATATACAATGGCATGAGCATTCAGTGATATTACACTTGCGAAGGTCAAAGACGGATCAAGTCGGCCAGGGTGAATCTATGATCCTCTGGCAGGGTGGTGAGCCTGGGGTCTGCCCAATTCAGACTTTGAAGGCCTACAGGGTGATATAGCCAAGGGGGAAAGGGCCCCTTTTTATGCATGGCGACAGGAGTCCCCTCACAGTATATCAATTTGTTACTGTGTTGAGGTGCGGGATGATGAGATTGGGGCTGCCAGCCCATAAATTTGCTTCCCACTCATTCAGAATCGGGGTGGCAACAGCAGCAGCACAGCTAGGTAAGGGGGCAGAGGCAATTCAGGCAATCGGGTGTTGGCATTCAGATGCATATCGAATGTATGTAATAACCTCAGGCAGTAAGTTAGCATTAATTTGTTGTAATCTCATTGCCGATGTGGGACAACCGGCCATGCAGATGGTGGTATGGATCTGCGGGCACTGTATTGTCTTTTGGGTGCATAGGCATGCATCCAGGTTGCCTGAGGGTTCTCAGCTGAGCTTCGGTGATGAGGCGATACTCAATTGGCATGCCAGGAGGGGCATGTTATGTGATCAGCTAATACCACTGCTGTGTGGGCCTGTCAGCGGCCTCCAGATGTAATTGTGGTGCATCTTGGGGGAAACGATTTGGGAATGCTTAAAGGGGTGGAACTAATGCTCAGAGCAAAGAGGGACTTGGGGCTCATACTTGATCTTTTACCAGGAGTTAACATTGTTTGGTCAGAACATGCTTCAGTGCAGGGTTTGGCAGGGAGCCATGAGCCCCCCCAGGGTGGACAAGGTAAGGAAGTATGTGAACAGGGAGGTAGCTAAATTCCTTGGGACTATAGGAGGAGCAGTAAATTCACATCCTGGCATAGTATATGGGGTAGTAGAGTTGTTTCGGGAAGATGGGGTTCACCTGTCTGACTTAGGTGCTGTCATGTTTTTAACTGATATAAAAGATGCACATTAGGAGATTTCTGGGAACCCGACTGGGTTTCGGGGGAAGGCATCCAAGCTAATTGCTGGCACCTTCTTGTGGCGGATGTCCAGTGCAGGTACTCCATAGGAAAGGTATACAGTGACTGGATAAATGGCTTGGATATGGACTTAAAAAGGGACTTTCATTAAAGGAACGAATGGGGGCAATTGGGAACTCCTATGATTGGTATGGCAGGGAGCCAACCCCCCATTCTTATAGCCCTCCTTAACCGTCCTATGAGGGGATGGATGATAAGGTCCTGGCAATGGATTTGCTGGAGAGAAAAGAGGAGGAGCGGTGGAAGCCCCTCCCTCCTGGGTATGGTAAGATCCCGGCAATGGATTTGCTGGAGGAACCTGGATGGAAAAAGAGGGGGAGCTGGTAAAAGCTCCCTTGGTAATTATGGAATAAACATGAGGTTACCTGCACTGTACACTTTTATCTGCCAGGTAGTCCCAAACATCTAATAATAAAGTTGCAGCCTGATTATACCCATGTCAGATGTCTCCTCTCCTTCTTTTGGCATAGCCAGACAATTGATGACCTTCCAAGTTTCTTTGACAGGAATCACTATTTCAGATCTCAAATATATACATCAGTTTGTAATCAGGGCCGGCTCCAGGCACCAGCCCACCAAGTTTGTGCTTGGGGCAGCACCTCGAGGGGGGCGGCATGGTGCTCCGGCTCTGGCCGCCGGGGAGAGCAGAGCCACAGTGGGCTCGACGCCCTCCCCCGGCGCTCTGGCCGCTGGGGAGAGCGGGGCCATGACTGGGCTCGCAGCCCTCCCCCAGCACTCTGGCCGCCGGGGAGAGCGGGACTGCGACTGGGCTCGCCGCCCTCCCCGAGGCGCTGCGGCCACCAGGGAGAGCGGAGCCCCGGCAGGCTCGTCGCCCTCCCCCCTGGCACTCTGGCCGCCAGGGAGAGCGGAGCCGTGGCGGGCACTCCGCCCTCCCCCCGGCGCTCTGGACGCCGGGGAAAGTGGAGCCCTGGCCGGGCTCTCTGCCCTCCTCCCGACACTCCAGCCGCCAGCGGAGCCGCGGCGGGCTTGTCGCCCTCCCCCCGGCGCTCTGGCCGGTCAGGGAGAGCGGCTCGCGGCCGGGCTCGGCGCCCTCCCCTGCCGCGCTGGGGGCGGGGGGGCGGTAGAGGGCGGCGGGAGGGTTTTTTGCCTGGGGTGGCAAAAAAGCCAGAGCCAGCCCTGTTTGTAATAGCTTGTGTGCCAGGAGCCAGGATCACTATGTCCTTTGTAATACAAGATTCAGACTTCAGTTGTAAGTTTGTGGTAGGAGGTTGAAATAAAACACACTGTGAATCATTGCAGTTATTGGCCATACCAGAATGAAATTTGAAACTACAGCACAGAAATAGCTTTACAGAGAATATCTTTACAGAAGAAAAAAAAACAAGAAAAGAAGAAGCAAATTAGCATTGTAGCTGTCCCAATCTTTTGGATGTATAGGTATGTTTAATGGAATATGATTTGTACCTTTGTTGGGCCAAATACTCTGCCTAGCATTGTCTGTCTCAGCAAACACACAGCGTCCATCTTCATGCACATTTTAACTTCTGATGTTTCCAACTGCAGAAAACTCAAACATGTATATCAATGAAGAATAGCACGAGGAGGATTTTCAGGCATCCTGTTACTGACCCCATACACTTTTGTTAGAACACTTCCATTCAAGTGACTGGGAAGGAGGAAGAGAGACAAGGTGGGTGAGGTAAGTCCTCGCTTCTTTGCTCAGGGCTGTGAAAAATTCACACCTGAGAGACAAGTATCAGAGGTCTGTTTAGCTGCATCTCTCAGGTGTAAGAAGTGGCAAAGAGTCCTGTGGCACCTTATAGACTAACAGACGTATTGGAGCATTAGCTTTCGTGGGTGAATACCCACTTCGTTGGATGCAGCGGGTATTCACCCACAAAAGGTTATGCTCCAATATGTCTGTTAGTCTATAAGGTGCCACAGGACTCTTTGACGCTTCTTACACCTGAGAGATGCAGCTAAACAGACCTAAGCCCCAGTAGAGACATCACTAGGCCAATGGAAGAATTCTTCCATCTGCCTAGTCACTGCCACTCAAGTGGGTAGATGTACTGCCTTGACAGAAAATCCCCTTCCTTCACTGCAGTTAGTATCTACTCTACAGTGCTAGAGAGGCACAGCTGCAGCTATGCCACTGCAGTGCTTGTATTGTTTGAGAAAGGTCTCAAACTATTTATAAACCACCTATAACATTCAACAAGCACCCCTGTCTTGCCACTTTGTAAGCATTAACAGTTCCCGTTTGTCTCTTAGGTATACTGTAGACTCTCAGCTGCTTCAATATTTACAAGTATATGACAAGTGAACATATACAAGACTAATGGATAATGAAGAATATACTTCATTGACTTACGTATTTGAAAGGAATTTTAAGTTACTTAACTCCCTTTTACAGACGACAAAACTGAGATACAGCAAAGCTAAATGATTTACCCACTCTGACATACAATACTGAAAAGTGACTGCAGTGTACTTCACTGTCAAACACATCAGGGTTGCTTTTGTCTTTGTTTGCTGCATGTTATGTTTAACACAGTGAGAGATGCTGGCTCCATTCAAGTTAATGGGAATTTTGCCACTGAGTGACTTCAGTAGAGCCAAAAATTCACCCAGCATGATGTGGCATGATATAAAACAAAACTCTGAAACAAAATAATTGTTTTGAAACATTTTCTATTTACCGTATGTGGGGGAGATTATATAAAATTGTTATGAAACATTTTCAATTTAAAGTCTCCCACACACAAAAAATTAAAGATGTTTCAAAACAATTTTATATAATGTATACATATGCTGTTGAAAAATGGGAAAACTTGTTAAGGGTTTTTGTTTGTTTTTCAAAAAAAACTGTCCATTTATTGCAAGGTGTTTGAAAATTTAACCAACTCTAATTGTTTTTATATGTAATCTGCATCATTTCACTTTTTTGTCCATAAAAAGGGACATTTCAAAAGTCTCATGTTTCGGCCCGCTCATATTTTGCATGCATGAACACAAACTCTCTACAGCTGTAACAAAAAAGGAAATAGACTGGCTAACTTGGTAGTGATTTTTTGAAAGGTACAGGAATCTCTACCTCCTCAACTATATTTCTGCCTCCCACTGTTAAGTCTACTCTATCTACTTCTGGATCAGGTGTTGCCGAAAGCATTGGATTAAGACTGCTAGAAACAGAATTCTCTGGCAGGGGTTTCCAGTGTCCGCTTGTAGCGTGCTGTGAAATAGGCAGCAGGCAGAAATAGTAAAAATGTTCTATAATCAATGTCTTTAGCGTATTAGAGCTGGTGTTTTATAAAATCAACCTGTAACTGAAAGGTTTCCAGTCACCTGCTCATCTGCACTGTTATTTCAGTAGCCAAACAGGGACCAACATAAGCAATATCTTCAGCTTCTGGTTATTTTCACCAGTGCAGCTCCTATTCAGAAATTATTGGTAGGATTTCCATCTGTCAGCTGTTTTTAAACTGGTGGGTGTGGTGTTGGCAGATCAGGTGCCCGCTCATGTTGAGGCCTCACGTAACACTTACAAATGCATAGCTGGTAACCAGTCTTGTCTACCTGTGTGTTAGCATCATCAACATAGATATTAGATGGTATGTTGAGAAGAATGTGTTTAGTGATTAGGCTTTTTGGTTGCAGGATGCTGCATGTATTGATCTCACTTATCTCTATAGCCCATGGAATGAAGTTGACTGTTTACATTGTAAACCCCTGTAATTGTGTAACTCAACAAACAGGAAAAGAAGTATTTATTAAGGTAAAGTGCACACCCTGCATACCAAGAATGGCCCATTGAAAGCAACTGAAGTGTTGTATAGCATCACGGGACAGAGACTTTATTGACTGCATTCCTAACTCCCTCCAGGAAGGAGAGACCCAAGGGTGCTGGACCTATGGATTCTGGGGGTGTGGCAGCACCCCCTGGCTTGAAGTGCTTTCTGTTATATATCGGGTTTAACAGTTTTGTTCAATGGCTCTCAGTGCTGTGCTCCCACTACAAAAATTGTTCCAACGCCACTAGAGAGACCTACACATGAACTCATCCATCGGTTTTGGACTCTAGAGAGGAGGGGATGATAAATCCCAGACAAGGAGAAACTGAATCTCTTTTATGCTGTCTCTGAGGGATAAGGATTCCTAAACATAAGCATAGAGATTCCCATGTTGCTTGGCCCTGAAAAAAGAGTTATCCGTGAAAAAAGACATTTTAAATTGACCACTACAACTCTGTCACTCTTAGGATTTTGACTGAAACTCATTTGTGTTATATGCTTGTTGCTTTAACCTGTAAATAACTCTTATTTCTTTACCCTAGTTAATAAACTAACAAAAGGTTTATTACAGAATTGACTATAGGCCTAGTCTTTGGCATGAGCTAAGATACTAATTGAACTGGGGTAAGTGACTGGTCTCTTGGTTCTGGAAGCAACTCGAATATTTTGTGTTTTTGTTTGTAAGTAACCATTTTTCACTAAGTCCAGCTTGCCTGGGTGGCCAGAGAAACTGGGGAGCCGAAAAGGACTGTCTGTGATTCTATGCTAAGACTGATACAGTGATCCATTTGTTTTCTGGTTTGGTGAATTCTAATTATAGAACATACCACCAGTTTGTGGTGTCTGCCCTGCTTTTGACACTCTGCAGTGAGGGAGGCACTCATGGTCATGAGCCATTCCAGACAGCAGAACAGTGTGCTCCATTAATTTCGGTGGATTAACTCAGGTATATGCAAAACCACAATCTGTTTAATTAGGCACACTGGGATATCATCAGATGCAGCATCTCATATTTGAGTCCTGAGTGACAAAAGAAAAGTATACAAATACTGCCTCCCTATATACATAAATATGGTAAGTGTTTTAAACAGAGCTGGTATACAAAGTATTAGTCAGTCATTTAAAAGTAAACAAATGCTTTTTGAAATTGCCCTATAGTTGTAGCTTAAGTGCTGCAAATAAAAAGAAAAAGTTCATCTACTTAGTTTTCACCTTACATTTTACAGTTTTATAAAACAAGGATATTTATGAGCTGTGTGACTCATTTGACAGGAATGATCTAGGTATGCATAATCCTGCCTCTGAGCGGGGCGGGGGTGGGCTACATGACCACTTGGGGTCCCTTCCCATCCTATGGTTCTAAGTCTCATACTACAATCAGAGACTACTCACTCCACTGTATTTTAAAGGATGCTAGACTTGCATGTTCCTAACCTGAACATCTCTGCAATTGTTTTTATATTTACATGGTTCCTCTCTCCTCTCCTCCTACAGGCCACTTAATGGCCTTCCCATCTTCTTTATTCCTCACTCAGGGGGATTGAGACTAATAGATTAAGTGATTTGCCCAGGGCCACACAGGAAATCTGTGCCAGAGCCACGATCTGACTCAAGATCTCCTGAATAGAGCTGCTCAGGAGATGTTTTGTTCCCATAAAAAACCTTGAAGAGGGTTTTTTTTTTTTACTTTAGTCTAAATTTTATTGAAGTTGGGTTTTTTAAACCTGAAAGCTGATTTTTTTTTTTCAGAACATGAAAAATGAACATTATGCCCAAAGTATTAGTTTGGGATTTTGAGCTGAAAATTGTCAGTCATTGAAAGCTCAACTTATCAGCTTTTTGGTGAAAAGCCAAAAGAGTGGTAGAAAATGGCACATCCCATGGAAATTTCCATTTTGATGAAGCTGTTTTTCATTGACAACATGTTTTTGAATGAAAAATTAACATCCAGCTCTACTCCCAAGTTCCAGTCCTGTCCTCTAATAACAAACCCCATCTCCCCTCTCGCGATGGAGCTCTTGGAAGAGCTGCTGAGACAACCTGTGCAGAAGCAAGTACATGGGAAATGCCCAGCATGCTTTTGAGTAAAAAATAAATAGCACCATCTCCTTGCTTTCTGACTCCTGGTCCAAAATTAGCACCTAGCTGAATAGCAGCTGGTTCAGCTGAGCCCATGCAAAACTCAAAAACAGATAATTTACATTGGAACATCCTGTACAAATACTTAATATTCTAACATTTAACTAGGGAGGCTGTTGCATGTGAAATATAGGTTAGATTCAGCTATGGTGATGGAGTTATAGGCCGTAAATGGCTGAGTTTTAAAATAAAAGGAAAATATGTACTTAATTTTAGGGCCCATAGAAACTGTTAAGTTACAGAAACTCCTGTAGCATCTTCAGAACTTTATAGCTGCCAGCTAAACTGAAACCCTCCTGAGTTGGAACAAGCTTTTGTCCAGGCTAAACAAGATGTGTCAGGGCTAGTGGAGCTCTCTGCAAGGCCTCTAGGCTGCACTCAGGCTTCCAGAGCTCCCAGGAAAATTGTTTCCTTAACTCCATCCACATTAAACCCCGTCAATGAGCAATCGCTCTCAGTGCCAGACCTCTCTTCCGTAACAGGATATTAAAATACGACTGAAGACTTCTAAAGCTGCTGCATGTTTCATTCAGCAAATGAATGAAGTTTAGGTTGAACAAGTGGAACTTTATTAGACCCTGTTCACTGCTCTGTCCATGTGGCTGTGTTGCTTCCAGCCTAACTCCCCACATTTCCTGCACCACTGGTGTCCCATCTGCAACAATCCATGCAGGCAACATTGGCCCTCTGACTCCAGTTCCACTGATCTTGATACGTCTTCCCTATTTTACAAATATTAATATAAACATTAAAAACCAATGTCCAGGCCCCCATCCACCCTGCCCCTTTGGCAAGAGATTGCTAGCACATAGCTAAGTTGGAGTCTCATATTTACCACAGACACCGTTGCTTACATAGTCTGGTCTCCTCCACAAGAAGCCATACTGGGAGTGATCTCTCTCTGTGTCTCCAAGTCTAGTAAACTATAGCCATGTGGAGTCTTCTCCCCTCCTTGTGGCGTGGACCTCCAGATGGATCTCTGTGTCTCTGTTCTGTGATTACCTCGGTAGACTATCTGGGGGTTGTGTCTGCTGGCTTATAAGTATCTCTTTGTCCTTCAGGCATAGTCATCTTGTATGACCTGGGTGCCACTGCACCCCTCAGAACACTTTTAGTCTGCTCCTTCTGGTGTCTTTCTAATGGTTGGATCCTCACAGGAGTGCCTATTTCCATGCCTGGTAGGTCCTTGACTGACCTGTTGAACTCTTGTGCCTGGTTTCTCTGATTGTTGGCCATCCCCTCTCTCCAAAGTTAGGGTGACCAGATGTCCCAATCTTATAGGGACAGTCCCGATTTTTGGGTCTTTTTCTTATATAGGCTCCTATTACCCCCCACCCCGATTTTTCACCTTTGCTGTCTGGTCACCCTACTCCAAAGTTGAGCCAAAGACAAGAAAAAGGTACAAATTAAAATCAATTTAGTTATTTCGTTTGTTACCAACCTTAGTTAAATTGACCTTAGCCACTTTTATTCCAAAAAGGTGTTCACATGTAGAATATTACTGAACTACCATTCAAAAACTCCATCAGTATTAGGAGACTGAGGTAGTTAAATGGTGCAAGTTTGTGTGTAGACCGGTCCTCACAGGAGCTCATTTTTTACTTAGTGAAGTCTCATCTTATTAATCCTGTACACTTTACTACAAAGAGACCAAGTAGTCTCCCAGGAGCTGGGTAGTGTAGTTCAAATGAATGTGGAACATAATAGGGAGAAAGAACAAAGCAGTAGAGTTCTTGTGAGGGGGAAAAAAGTTTAAATGGAACAGGGTTGCCTGATGATACTGCTTTGCACTTCGGTGGCCAGAAACCATTTAATCACTGTAAATGAATTGTTGTTTTCATCCTTATCAGTTTTGATAAGCTTCATGTTTAAATAGGAGCTCTGCACAATAGATGTAAAGTAAACTGAAGTTTTCCTAACATCTTACTTAATTCAGTGAAGTTGCCTCTGTTTGCACCAGTGTTTAAAAAAAAAAAAAAAAAAAAAAAAAAAAGTGGTGGGTTGTTTTTCCTGTTTACAGAAACACTAGTTCATAAAGCTCTTTTGTATGATTGAAATACAAACTAGGGTAGAAAAAATACAGAAATAGTTTTAGACATCTGCCTTAATCTTGGACTTACTGACCATGTATCTAGGGTAGGTCAGTGATAGAGGCTGATGATGTTTCATAATTCCCATTAAATCTGAAAAATACTGGTATTCAAATAAGAAGTGGAGCATCCTCGTGGAAACAAATAAAACCTGTGACTAAGGATCAAGATCTTATTTTACTCATATATGTGCATGTCTATCCCCATGCCCTCTGGGAGATGAGACAGTACAGTTCTCAGATCAGAAAAGACAGTTAATAGAATGGAGCTAGGTTTTCACCCAGTGGCAAAACTATGTATTGACGTCAATGAGCCCAGGATTCCCCCTCCCCATGTATCTGATCAACCCCATTCAGCAAAGTATTGGCATGAAAGTTGAATCTTGCACTAAGATCTTGATTCAGAACTCCATCCCTTTTTTGAGGTATTTATGTGGGTACTTAAACGTAGACACTTTTTACATGCTTAAAGTTAAACATAGACTTATACTGAAGTTACTTTGATTAGGGATGGAGCTAGGAATGTGCTTTAATGCTATACTGAACTGGTACCCACCCTCTGAAAACTAATACTTAGCCACTGATGAATTGCCAAAGGTAGCAAGTTATGCAGTCAAGGTCCCTCTGTAGTGATCAGCTTTACTCTGGTCCCTTTGAGTGCACAGCTAGAGGTGTCTACATATTCTTGCATAACAATTAGTAGCAGAACAGTGTTAGGGACAAAAGGTTTGGTAACTATCCAAGTTTTGGTATCCAATTATGTTAATTTCTCTTGCACAGATGATCTTCTCTTAACTTTAGGAGTAACTTTCACAGTGTTGAGATTCAGAAGCAGTGAGAGCTTGAAAGGCAAGGAACTCGAGTTAATAGAATAACACTTTGTAAATAAATAAAAACTGCATAATATACATGCAGTTAACATCCTTTTAATGTTGTATTTATAAGGCATGGCTGTGTGACCATATGCTCTTCAGGATCCAAGAAAAAACTACTGGGCAGACTCAGGTGCAGTGCAAAAAGTCTAAAGTTTGAGGGAGTTTCCTTGCACCTCTCCTGGGTAGGGGTTCCCTGCAACAGTCTTAGTATGCCCCTCCAGCCTCTGCCACACAGCCGAACCCAGGGCCAGTAGTCTTTTTATTATCAAGGACAGAAAAATAGTCTAAAAGAAACTCACTAGTCCTGTGTCAGGCCCAGCTTCCCCCACCAGGGCTCTGTCAGTTCAGTCACTGCAGAAATCCTAGGCTGTCTCTTCCAGGGAAGGAAGGAAGGAGTAGGGTGACCAGACAGCAAGTATGAAAAATCGGGACCGGGGGGCGGGGGGAGATAATAGGAGCCTATATAAGAAAAAGACCCAAAAATCAGGACTGTCCCTGTAAAATCAGGACATCTAGTTGCCCTAGGAAGGAGAGAGGGAGGGGGACAAAGGATTAAAGTTCTGTTCTCCTTCCTTATCAGTGAACAATTGAGCTGTTGTTGTCTTTCCTTTTTAACTGCTCCTTAATTACCTGATGATGAGTCCAGGGGTAGCAAGACAGGGCACAAAAACAGCCCATTAACTCTGGCTCACTGTGGGGTTGGTATACCCTTTCCCAGGCTGATTTAAAAATAATCTAGCAAATACAGGAAACTTGATGATTGTTTAAATTAAGCAAGTTATATTATCTTCCAATAGACTAACCATTTAAAAAAAAATCGTAAAAGTTGTGTTGCCCCCTGGGAACAACATTACAGAGTGACAATCCCCCAGTCTGGTCTTCCTCTTCCCACAGAGCCCAAACAAGTAGTACCTGGGGAGATTCTTCCACATGTCAGGGAATGTGACAGACACTGTCATGGAGGTTTTTGTGCTTCCCACACCAGATCTGCTACTTCTGAGTCCTCTCCACTTATGTCCCACCTAAAGTGAAGGATCTCTTGGAATTTCCATTTAACATTTTTGCAGAATGAATAGGATCACGTATACATAAGCAGCAGGTCAGCCTGTGCCACTAATAATAAGCTCTTGCAAGAATACAGGTGGTATGCAATAAATGTAGGTGCACAATGGGTCCACATTTATATTTGGAATAGACTGACCAGACAGCAAGTGTGAAAAATCGGGACAGGGGGTTGGGATGTAATAGAAGCCTATATAAGAAAAAGCCCCAAATACCGGGACTGTCCCTATAAAATCGGGACATCTGGTCACCCTAATTTGGAAGGACATTAGCAAACAATTGTGAATGCAACTTAAAATATGTATTGCTAAGCTTATGAATTCCACAATGCTGACAAAACTGTATTCTACATCAGTTCAACATTAACATTTGAAAACACATACTGAGTTGTCTTGTACACTGTTGGTGATTTAAAACCCATTAGCCCTTCCTGCTCACTACCATTAACATTCATTATCTACAGCATTAGATTTCTTTTCCATGTCTTAGTGGATCAGATATGATGCTCAATCATGACACCACGCTGCCTTTCACTCAGTAGTTGAGTATTGTCAGCACAGTAAGCTGGACACAACTGCAGCAGAGAAAACGATTTACAGAGGAAATACTTTTTCTTTTAATCCCAAATGGTCTTTCAGAAGAGGGAAAAAACAGCTTTGATTCCCTTCCATTCCCCTTTACTTATCTAGGAGATGAAGCCTTAAAATATGCTTTTAAGAATTCAATGTTTGAGAATCCAATTAGTTGTGTGTTTTTTTTTTAAGTGCTTCAATGCAAGGTTGCTCTTTTTATAGCTACTCAGACTCAATGGTTTGAAAGGGAAACTTGCCAGGACTGGGTGAGCCAAGTGCCATTTTCCAGTTTCATGTATTGTGATGCGATTTAGCTACTTAAAATTCAGCTAGCTCTAAAACATTTTTAAATTCATTTTTACCTCAGATGAAGAGTCCTCTCTGTCAAGGTGTCTAGTGTGACTCATGACGGTGAGTGCCAACCCTAAGGCAGACTGTTACAAACCAAGGCACAAATCCTGAAGTAGTTGTGTGGTCTAAACTTGGATTTCACCAACCAAGTATCAAGTGTGAACTCCTCAAGCACTATAACAACCTTAACAAGGAGTCACAGACAGACTCGAGCGCCCAAGGGGACTATCTTGCCACCTAGGCAAGCTTGCCTTTGTGATGGATGGTCCCTTACACCAAAAATCCAGGTCACTCCCAGTCCCAATTAGCCAGTCACTTACCCCGGGTCAGTAGTATCTCAGATCTGAAACCAAAGATAACACTTTTAGCCAATTCTGTAATACTAACTAAAGATTTATTAACTAAGACAAAGGAATTATTTACAAGGTAAAAGCAGGTAAACATAGACCAACTCATTTATGTGTTTGAAGTTCCAAAAGGTAATAGAAACTGCTGTAATATGCAAGCTTAGGGGTAACCTAGGCTAAGCAGCTTGGGGATCTCTTGTTTAAGCTTAGAAATATTGCCATCTCCAAATTCCAAGCAGCATAGTGATACAGTTCCTTTTGGGCAGGCATTTTTCTTCCCTTCCCCCAGAGTTCAAACTGATGGAACAAGGATTCGTGCCTGTCTCCTCTCCATGGAGGTGTGCATGTGGGCGTAGGGGCAATCAACACAGTCTTTATCCTTTGTTTCCATGGCCTTTCTCGTGTGCAGGACTAGCACTTTGTATTAATTAATGCTTCTTTCCAGTTTGAGTTACACAATTACAGAGATTTACAATGCAAACATGCAATATAACTTTATACCCTGGGCTACAGATTCTACAAATGAGATCAATACATGCAGCATCCTACAAGCATTTAATCAAGTCTAAACAGATTCTTATCAACTTAACACTTAATTTAATTATGCTAATGTAACGCCAACAGACCCTGATCGCTGGTGGGTGGGACTGAACCTGGGATCTCTGGCGCTTAGTGCATGAGCCTCTACAGTATGAGCTAAAAGCCAATTGGCCATCAGCTAAGGCTGTAGAGCAGACTCATTTTATCTCTCTCTCTAAGTGGTCTCGGTGCCACTAGATGGGACAGAGCACCACACCCAGAAGGTGTGTGGGTTACACTAACATACCGGTGAACCAGACTGGATTCCAGCTGTGTTTGCCAGTGTTCAGTGATGGCCTTATCATTAGCTGGCACCTGGTCTACCAGATGCTTCACAGGGAATGAACAGAATAGAGCAATTTTGAGTGATCTATCCCCTGTCATCCAGTCCCAGCTTTTGGCAGTCAGAGGTTTAGGGACACCCAGAGCATAGGGTTGCATCCCTGACCATCTTGGCTAATAGTGATTGATTGGACCTATTTTACAGGAATTTATCTAATTCTTTTTAAAACCCCATTATAGTTTTGGCCTTTACAACATCTCCAGGCAACAGGTTGACTGTGCATTGTGCAAAGTACTTCCATTTGTTTGTTTAAAACCTGCTGCCTATTAATTTCATCAGGTCACTCTGGTTCTTGTGTTATGTGAAAGGGTAAATAACACTTACTTTCTCCACAGCATTAATGCTTTTATACAGCTCTATCATATAGACCCCCTTAGTCATCTCTTTTTCCAAGCTGAATAGTCCTAGTCTTTTCACTCTCTCCTCCTATGGAAGTTGTTGCATGCCCCAATCATTTTTGTTGCCATTCTATGGACTTTTTTTCCAATTCTAATATATCTTTTTGATGGGGAGACCAGAACTGCATGCAGTATTCACATGTACTATAGATGCATATAGTGGTATTATGATATTTTCTGTTTTACATATCCATTTCCTAATGATTCCTAACATGGTTAGCTTTTTTGACTGCTGCTGCAGACTGAGCAGAAGTTTTCATAGAACTGTCCACAACGACTCCAAGATCTTTCCTGAGAAGTATCATCCAATTTAGATCCCATCATTTTGTATGAATAGTTGGGATTATTTTACCCCCATGTTCACTAGTTAGCATTTACCAACATTGAATTTCATCTGCCATTCTCTGCTCAGTCGCCTAGCCTAGTGAGATCGTTTTGTAACTCTTAGTTAAGTCCAAAATTGAGTGCAATCTTGAGTAATTTTGTATCATCTGCAAATTTTGCCACTTCACTATTCCTCCCCTTTTCCAGATCATTTATGAATAGGTTGAACAGAACAAGTCTTTGTACAGATCATTGGGGGACCCCCTATTTACCTCTCTCCATTGTGAAAACTGATAATTTTATTCCTCCATTTTGTTTCCTGACTTTTAATCAGTTATTGATCCATGAGAGGACCTTCTCTTTCCTCCTATAACTGCTGATTTTGCTTAAGAGCCTTTGGTGTGGGAACTTGTCAAAGGCTTTCTTAAAGACAGTAGATTCCCTTTACAAAAGTTATGTTGAATCATGTTCATCTATATGTCTGATAATTCTGTTCTTTACTATTTTTTCAAATAATTTGCCTTGTACTGAAGTTAGGCTTCCTGGCCTGTAATTGCTAAAATTGGTTTACATTAGCTGTTGTCCAGTCATCTGGTACAGAGGCTGATTTAAGTTAGTAGTTCTGCAATTTCATATTTGAGTTCCTTCAAAAGTTCTGGTGAATACCATCTGGTTCTTATGACTTATTACTATTTATTTTATCAGTTTGTTCCAAAACCATCACTATTGTCACTCACTCTGGGACAATTCCTCAGATTCATCACAAAAAAGAATGGCTCAGATGTGGGAATCTCCCTCACATTTTCTGCAGTGAAGACCGAAGCAAAGAATTCCTTTAGCTTCTCTGCAATAGCTTTGTCTTCCTTGAGTGCTCCTTTAGTAGCTTGATCATCCACTGACCCCACTGATTGTTTGGAAGGCTTTCTTCTCCTAAAATATTTAAAATATATTTTTGCTGTTAGTTTTTGTGTCTTTTGCTAGTTGCTCTTCAATTTCTTTTTTGGCCTGTCTAATTATACTCTCACACTTGACTTGCCAGAGTTTATGCTAATGGCTATATTCCTCAGTAGGATTTGACTTCCAATTTTTAAAGGATGCCTTTTTGCCTCTGAATGCCTCTTTTACTCTGCTGTTTAGCCATGCTGTCTTTTTTTTGTCCTCTCACTATTTTTTTTATTTGGGGTATACATTTAGTTTCTATGCTTTTTCCACTTGTGACTGTTCCTTTTATTTTCCATTTAACTTGTTTCCTCATTTTTGTGTAGTTTCCCTTTTTTGAAGTAAAAGCTACTCTGGTGGATTTCTTTGGTATCTCCCCCCCCCCCCCCCCCCCCCCCCAGGGTGATAAATGTTATTACATTTTGGTCGCTATTACTCAGTGGTTCAACTATATTCACCTCTTGGACCAGATCCTGTGCTCCATTTAGGACTAAATCTAGAATTGCCTCTCCTTTTGTGGGTTCCAGAACTAGCTGCTCCAAGAAGCAGTCAGTGGTGTCTATCTCCACATTCCTTCCTGACGTGACACATACCCAGTCAATATGTGGATAGCTGAAATCCCCTATTACTGTTGGGTTTTCTGTTTTAGTAGCCTCTCAAAACCCCTTGATCATTTCACAGTCACCATCACTATCCTAGTCAGGTGGTCAGCAGCATATTCCTACTGCTATACTCTTATTATTCAAGCATGGAACTTCTATCCCCTAGAGAGTCTACAGTACAGTTTTATTCACTTGAAGATTTTTACTATATTTGACTTTTTTCACATAATACCACTCCTCTGACAATGTGACCTACTGTCAATCCGATACATTTTTTACCTTAGTGTTACTGTGTCCCATTGATCATCATCAGTCCACCAAGTTTCTGTGATACCTGTTGTATCAATAGCTTCATTTAATGCCAGGCACTCAAGTTCACCCATTTTAGTATTTAGACTTGTAGCATTTTTATACAAGCACTTATAACATTTGTCAATATTTAGTTGTCTGCCTCCATGTGATGTAACTGAATGGGACTTTTTCATTAGACTATTTCTCTTCAGTTCCTATCTGTACTTTATCATCGACTTCTATCCTGTCCTTTTTACCAGACTATAGAGTATCCTCTTTTTAGTAAAATCTCCCCTACGGGATGTCTGTCCAAACAGTGTACTTCTCTGCACCTGTTGGCTCTCCCCTCCCCCCACCACTCTTAGAGTAAGAACTGCTCTGACCTTTTCAAGGGCAGATGGCCACAAAATAGTTCCACTCTTCCATAGCCCTTACCGCAATATCACTAGATTGTTTGCATCACATACTCAGCACTGGATCATCTATTGGTACTTTGCTTCAGTATTTTCAATCTCCAATCCTGTTTGAGAAGGAAAGAAGAGACTGAGGCCCTAATCCTGTAAATGTTTACATATGTACTTAATTTACAGGCATGCATGGGATTGTCCACATGCTAAAAACTAAGCATGCACATAAGTAAGTGTTAGTAGTATGAGATCCTTGGAAAAAGAAAATAGTGGTGAGGCAAAACAGAGGAGCAAAACCCAGGGATGATACAATTCTTTTATTACTCATGGCTGGAAAAAAATTGAGGGGTTAGTTCATGTGCTTCCTGAAGGTTCCTTGATTATATTAAATGGCATAAGGAAAAATTGGATACTATAAATCAGGAAGCAATAAACTACTTAGGCTCTTTGCCATTTATAAATGTCTTTTTTTGCATTTACTGTGAGAATCCTAGAGTATGACTCAGGGCACAAGAGGAATTAATGGCATAAAAACTTCTACTTACTATGAAATCTTGATATCAAATTCCCTGTGTCAGTTCTGCTTACTGCTGTGTACTGTATGCATTTTCTCAGCAGGTAGAAAGAATTTTGCCCTACTCGTAACAGTGTTAATGAAAAGATGGAATTTTAGGTAAGCATGTAGGCAGGGAAGGCTTAGAAATTCAAGCAATCAGCTATCTGTCTGAAACTGTCATACTGAAAAGAAGATGGACTCTTGCAGGATGATTAAGTGCATGAGGAGCTGCAATTTAAATATAATGTTCTTTCTCTTCACAAAGCTAGAAAATAAGCAGATATTTAAATTAGTTCAATGGAAGTGCTGAAGAAACAACACACAAGTGACTTTACAAACAACTCGAGACTTATTAATTTTTTAAACGAATCCGGCAACACAGCATAATTCAAACATGATTCTATTCTGTTTTTATGAAATTGTTGCTATTGTGGTTTTTTTTTTCTCTCCCTTTCCTTATGTAACACCTCAATTTCCACAGGCAAGCATTTAGGTCATAGTTGTTTTGCACCCTTTGCTTTAGTAAAGGCCTTGATGAAGTATGTAAGCTAATATCTGAGGTATATTTCTTCACCTGATATAAACAAAGTCTCTCTTGCTACAGTAACCCTTGTTGATCTGCCATGGGAGAAAAGAAGGGAAAAAGGATTATGGCCTCTATCTCTTTATAATGTGTATAATTTGTGGGGGATGGGGAGGGCAGTTTGAGGCTATAGTTGGTTGAACTCCTTCCCAACATAATCTTTAGTGAAGCAGAGGGAAATGAGGGATGTGTGTAATGATACAGACCAAAACAAGGAATTGCTGTGGGGGAAGACAAGAAAACTGAATTGTGGAGGAAGAATGCTGATTTAACATGTTTAATTTAAACAAAAAATAAAATAAACCATCACTCTGTTTGTATTGGTAATAACTATTGTTAAAATGCTGTTATAAACCCTTTATCCTATTCTTTCATCTGTCTTTTTTATAATGTAAACTTTTTGGATTAAGGACTACTTTCTCCTGGGTTTAGAAAGTGCCTAGTGCATCTTGTGTACTATGACACTCTGGAATGGTTTGCTTATCAGACTGAATCTGCTGGATTAAACTAAGCTAATTGTATTCTTTTAAATTGACAAAGTGAGTTAGAAGCCCTGGAAAATCTTCGTGTAGATTATTTTCATCATCTTGAAAATATGCGTGCTTGACAAATAAACCCAAGTCAAATACCCTGTTTCCCCGAAAATAAGACATCCTCCGAAAATAAGGCCTACTTACAGTTTTGCCTCTCGTTGTAATATAAGGCATCCCCCCGATAATAAGACCTCCCCGATAATAAGGCATCCACCGATAATAAGGCATTTTTCATTTCTGAAAAATAAGACATCCCCTGAAAATAAGACCTAGCGCATCTTTGGGAGCAAAAATTAATATAAGACACTGTCTTATTTTCGGGGAAACAGGGTAGCTGAATACTGTAAAATGTTATAAATGGTCTTAAGTAATATGTACATTAGTAAATAGTAGACAAAATTTACCATCCATGATGAGTAAAAAGAAACCTTCACATTTGAGATCCAAGGAATCTACACCGTATAGTACAAGAATGTTACCCAAAATGTTTTTCAGCATCTTATTTTTTTCACACTTTTAATTTGATTGTGTTATTGCTTTAGCTGTATGCTGTGTTCATTTTGCCCTGATTCTTTTTGTTTGATTTTTTTTTTTCATTCTTCTTTATGGATGTAGAAACCAAACCAAAAAAAAAAAAAACCTAGTGTGAACATTTGTCTTGAATTATTGAGAAGCATGAAATTGTGTTGTTCATTTTCTTAAGAGCCAAGCATAGAAGGCTCACACAGGCTCATATGTCTAACCAGATTGTAGTTCAGAGAAAATAGAAAATTAAACATCAACATCTATGCACAGGCTTATGCCTTTTTTTGCTCTTGTTTTTATATAGTTTCAGTACAGATCCTATATCTCTTAGTGGTTCTGGTCAGTGCATCACTTTCCTCCTCAGTGCCATTAATATACATGGTGGTGTTGTCATGGTATAAGAGGATGCAACAATTGTCTGACCTTTTGAATGCAGTTCAGCAAATCCAATACAAGGTGTAGCTTGCATTAAACACATCAAATACTAAGCATGTCGCCTCTGCAGGAGTCCTCAGGTCACTTGAAAATGACACAGCCAAACTTCACCAGCCAAAGTTTACCATAAGAAATGTCATGCCTTTACTGAACAAGAAATATCTGAGACAGAGTTTGAGGCACTTCTAGCACTTCACTCTGTCATAACAGACAACACACATATGAAAGATATATAGAGCTCTAGAGTACAAGAAATGATTGTTACCATTGTGTTATGCCATCACGTTTGGATGTTTAAGATTTTTTTTTAAAAGGACATTGCACACACAAAAATCAGACATTTTTCATTCCTGGAAATCATTTCTTGGGGCTGTATGGAGACTTTACAAATCAGTCAGCAAGCATATGAGGCCATTGCAATAGCAATTTAGTCAGACATTCCCGTTCCTGTATGAGTCCATTACATTTGATGAATAAGTAATAACTTTCTTTTCTATAAATTGCTAATCCCCTTATGTGTTTCTAATACATGAAGGGTCTTTCCATTGACTTCTGTGAGCTTTGGCTCATGTTCTTACATATGACAATTGGCCTAGCATACACGTGTTCCTTAATAAATTTTGAAGCTCAAGGTAAAGAGAATTTATTTTTACTATGAATTTTATTGGTCCATTTTTGTGTATTTTGGTAACAACAAAAAAATGGGTAGGCAGAAACGTATTGCTTAATTTGCCCAAAGAGTGGCAGCGCAGGTCCAGTTCAATTTAATGGAAGAGGCTGCCCATGTCACAGAAGTGAGAGGACTACCTGAGAGAGGAAGCTATTAGCATAGTGGTAGAATAACTGAGGAGGCAGCCACATACACACGTGTGTGTGTGTGTGTGTTTGTGAGAGAGAGAGAGAGAGATGACTGAAGGAAAATCTAGTCTAGAATGCAAGAAAAGGAATAAAAAGCTATAATTTGTAAATGATGCTGAAACAATACTAGAACGGTACAGTCAGATGCTTATTTCAGTAACTAGCAATATGGTGCTATAAAAATACCTGTGAATATTTCTTGTATTCCTTATTTTCTTATCTTATGTGTGATATGTCACAATACAAGCTTTTTGGTTTTATTGACCTTCTTCCAGAGAGACTGAGAAAGTATCTTGCTATACTTTTGGCTGGGAAAAATGAACTTTTCCTTGGCAAAGCTGAAAGATACCATTTCCCCCCTTAAAATTGTCACAAGCCTTGTAGTCTTTCCTTCTCATTCAGCTAAGTGTTAGATTGCTAGAGATTATTATTTAATGTAGTTTAAAACTTTTTCTTTAGGTAAAGACATTAGCTTATCTTTTTTTAAAAAGCTTGTCACATGTTTATTTTACCATTCCAGGATAACAGAAGACATGGATAGGATAGAGGCAATAATACTTCAAAGTACTACAGCTAAACCATGAGAAAAAAAATAGCATGAGAAAGAATTGGTTTTGTATTCCATAGGAGTCAATGTTTTATGAACTTGAATCAGCTGAGCGTATCTCTTAGCATTCTCTGACTACAATCATTTTAGCATTAAAATAAAAAATTATGGAAAGATCTGTATTTACTCTTCAAATTTTTTATTAATCTTCATTAAAGCATCTAGAATACTCATGTCTTTGATATAGGATGATGATGAAAATCTACTTTCCTTGCTATGAATCCAATAACAAAACCATTGTTGGATATAGTCTGTTTTGTAGTTATGATTGTTGGAAGCTTTCTGTAGTGTATGTCTAACTACTCATCTATCTAAGCAATAAATAATATGGCTGTGATTTTCAGCTGTGTTTTCTTCTTTTTGATTCAGTTACATACAATGTAATCTGACTCACTTGCATATTCACTGGATAATTCATGGCAAACTACATGTTCTTCCTTTCTCTTTACCAGCCTAGTTATATATATTTTACAGATAGCTCAGTGTACTTACCTTGAGTTTCTGTGACAGAGAGACATGTCCTTGCATGAGATTAAGGTAATCATGACTGGGTGCTTACACAGTACAGGGTGTTGAATTTTATGACAGGTTTGCTGATTATGTGGCATTTAAAAAATGCTAATGAACCGCTGTTATAAAATTGGATTTGACTCTTTTATCATTTTAATATTATTGGGGCTGAGGGGTTATGAATAATATGTGAAGAAATAAAATATAGTCCTATAGCTGCTTTTGACAGATTGAAGAGCCATTTCAAACCTTACTGGGCAAACCCTGCTACTGCCCTGAAATATACTCACTGTAGTGCAATTGATTCAGGAATTCTAAAGCAGAGTGGACTAGGATAATAAAACACTCAGCATCTTCATTGGGAGCAGCAAGTATTCCAGAGACCAAATATGCCCATTAAGGTCTTCAGGGCCTAGAGTTCTATGCAGATATTCATGGTACCTTTAGAGTTTGCAATATAACACAGGTCTACTGGGTTTTCTCTCGGACTTCCTTCAGAGGACCTATTTCATTCTAGCTACAGTTACTTGTATTTCACTAGCAGACTCTTCACTATATGAAGAGTCTGGATTCTTAGGTTAAGAGGGTAACAACAGTTACCTCTTTTATAGCAACTTGATAAGATTTAGCCAGTCACTTATTGATGATATTGGACAATGCCTCGAGGTGTCATGAGGAGATCTACACAATCAAGGGTCAGTCTACCTTCAATATTAACACTATGTATATTTTACACAGTACTCTGAGGAGTTAATTAAATAGTTAGGAAATACTCCCACCAATAAAAAAAAACTTTTAAAAAAATCCAGTTAAGGTAACTTAACTTGGTCACTTCCTTGCTTTGAAAGGTTGTATAAGAAACCTGCTTTAACATGCACGTGGTGCGATACATCAGACACTGCCTCTCCACAAGGAATTCTCATTCCCAACAGATAAAGAAGCTCACTACATACACCATATTAGTTTCATTAGCACTTTGAGGCTACTTTTAATTACAGCCTCACCATAAGTCTCACCAAGTAGACTTATGTGCACAAGTTATTTTTTATTTGTGGGATAAATCAGTTGCCTTAATTGCCATGAGTCCAAATGTGCAGGCTTTGGAATCTCAGAAAAAATAGTATTAAATAAGCCTCTAAAGGCAATCTATTGTTTTTTTTTTTATAAATTAAAATTCACACTTAGGATCTGATTTCTTATGGCCTGTCAGAGCTACAAACAAATGATTTAAACTATACAGCTGCAAAGGAGGCATTCCCACTTTTTCACTGACATAGGGCAGACATTTCTAGTCTGGAGAGTTCAGAAAAAGAGTTCTCCAATTATGACACTTACTTGGGGATAGGTCCGTGACTGAAGTGTGTCTGTCTTGGGTGTTAGACAGGAATAATCTTGAGGGGCAAACACAACATATGGGAAGACAGAAGAAAACATGTTTTGTGGGAGGTTCTTTTTATAAAACAGTTTTTGTGAAAGCTGCCCAGAAATTTAGAAGGTTGGAAGTCAGAAATAGATTAACAGGCAGAATAAAAATGGGGTGATAAAGATGTATTATCATATGATTGGAACAATAAAGGAATATAACACTGGATGTCATCGCCTGTAAATGATATATATTTGTTGTTTGGAACATAACTGTGTGTACTAGTACCTGAGGTTGAAGGAGTGCTATATAATTTTAACTGCCATACATTTGGGATGACTGCCTTGCTTACCAATGGGAAGGGAGTTTACTTTCCCTGACTATTCATTCCTTGCCTGTTCTGCTTAGAACTAAAACAACTGTGTCAGATGTCATGGTGATTTTTATTGTGTGTAGAACTGTCCTCTGGGTACAGTACTGGGATCACTAACTTGTTTCACACAGGACCCCAAACGTAACCATCTTTTGGTAACTGCTAGTCATTTCTGATTTAAATCAGATTTGAATTAATAACTTAGAGATACCATTGTACTATCCAGCCTTCCAAGATGTACAGGGTGGCTGTATTGAAATCAATTGTTAAGACTCCCCTTGATTTCTGTGAGGCCAAGATTTCAGTGAAAGTGCTCAATATATTGCTGTATTCATGGACTTCCTTCAATCAAACAGACCTCCATTTTTAAGTATCGGGGTAGCCATGTTAGTCTTCATCCACAAAAACAACAAGAAGTCCGGTGGCACCTTAAAGGCTAACAGATTTATTTAGGCATAAGCTTTTGTGGGTAAAAAAACCTCACTTCTTCAGATGCATGGATTGAAAGTTACAGATGCAGGCATTATATAATGACACATGAAGAGAAGGGAGTACCTCGCAAGTGGAGAACCAGTGTTGACAGGGCCAATTCAATCAGAGTGGATGTAGTCCACTCCCAATAATAGATGAGAAGGTGTCAATTCCAGGAGAGGCAAAGTTTCTTCTGTAATGAGCCAGCCACGCCCAGTCCCTATTCAAGACCAGATTAATGGTGTTAAATTTGCAAATGAATTTTAGCTCTGCTGTTTCTCTTTGAAGTCTGTTTCTGAAGGTTTTTTTGTTCAAGAATAGTGAATTTTAAATCGGTTATAGAATGACCAGGAAGATTGAAGTGTTAACCTACTGGCTTTTGTATGTTACCATTCCTGATGTCCGATTTGTGTCTATTTATTCTTTTATGTAGGGACTGTTCGGTTTGTCCAATGTACATGGCAGAAGGGATTGCTGGCACATGATGGCATATAGAACATTAGTAGATTTTGCAGGTGAATGAGCCCTTGATGGTGTGGCTGATGTGGTTGTGTCCTCTGATGGTGTCGCCAGAGTAGAAAATGAGGACAGAGGTTTACTACAGGGATTGGTTTCTGGGTTGGTGTTTCTGTGGTGTGTAGTTGCTGGTGAGTATTTGCTTCAGGTTTGGGGGTTGTCTGTAAGCGAGGACTGGCCTGTCTCCCAAGGTCTGTGAGAGTGAGGGATCGTTTTCCAGGATAGATTGTAGATTGTTGATAATGCGCTGGAGAGGTTTTAGCTGGGGACTGCGTGATGGCCAGTGGTGTTCTGTTATTTTCCTTGTTGGGCCTGTTCTGTAGTCGGTGACTTCTGGGAACCTGTCTCGCTCTGTCAATCTGTTTCCTCACTTCCCCAGGTGGGTATTGTAGTTTTAAGAATGCTTGATAAAGATCTTGTAGGTGTTTGTCTTTGTCTGAGGGCTTGGAGCAAATTCGGATAAGCTCTGCAAAGAGAAAAATAAAGCAAGATTTTAATTGACTACCAATTTTAATTTTTAATGCATTAAACAGAACTGGATGCAAGCATGATCACTTTTTTAAAAGCTTTTTATTTTGTGCAAGAACTAGAAGCCTTTACAGTAATTTCAAGGGACTATATGGTTAGTCACTTAAGTCTGTTCAAATCAAGAGACTTACTTGCATAGTAGAATTACAGAATACTGAATAAATATGTACTGAGGAGTATCCCATGCTTTTAATAAGGACAAACAGGACTTGGATCAGCTCAGCCCAACTGAGAAGTGGGCAGAGAATCCGAGAGAAGACAAAAAGTTATGGCTCCTCTAGACTTCATAATTACCTGATAAAAGTAGGAATGGGAAAGGACACATTATTTGTAGAAAGAAAAAACAGACCATCTAAACCTTTTCTATCATAAAAAGAAGCCAAATATTTGTACGATTATAATAAGAATGTTGGAATATGATTGAATGTATAGGAATTTGGGAACGTAGCAGCCCTATTAATTATTCATGCCACTGAAGTTATTTCAGAGGTTTATCATTCTGCTATACACATCCTTTCAGCTTTTAATTTAACAACAGAGTAGAAACCAAGTGTTCAGCTCAGGAACAGCAATATTTGAAGGTACCAAGTTTTGCATCCTATAGTATTTGCACACAAAAGGGTGTCATGAATCTGTGGGAATCTCACTTATTTTTGTAGCCCAAGTGAAGGGATAGGCTTCCAAAATGTGGTGACTGTTAGCTAGTGGATAACAGCCAGAGTGCATGCACACGTTTATTATCAGGGAAAAAACAAAGTTAACATGGACTATATATATCCCAGCTCAGACTTTTTTCTATCCCAAAGAAAACTACAGGCTTCTGTGACAGAAGCCATTCAAGTAACAAATAGAACCCAGGCTGCCTCAGTTCATGCTAAATGAATCTTACTCACCTGTGCCTCCTTAAATTATCCATATCTAGGCTGGTCAGAACCCAATAACCACCATAACTATCAGGAAGTAGTTAACAGATTCAGCTTCTTCCTTGCTCAAACTAAGAAAAACAAACAAACCAACCAACCTAAATACAACCCTATCACTTGCCCTTCTCTGCAATAAGAACTTCTACCTCTTTGAGCCAGAGAAGAAGGAAAAACTAAATGGAAACTCCCTTCCCCCATAAGTAATATAGGGTTCTTGTAGTTGTTGTATCCACCAAGCAAAGTATTAACAACTTCAACAGAACTTTATTTACAGTGGAAGTCTCTTTTCCAAGCTGTAGCTGCACACTCTGTAACTCTCCCAGCCTCCTCAACTCCTCCCCCCTCCTTCCTGTTTCCTGTCCTTTCAGACTCCCAACAGCCAGTGCTCCTAGTTCTAATAACCACATGCAGCATCTAAACACCACAGTAGTGTTAGCTGAGCCACCCCCAGCATCCCTCAGAGAACATTTAATCCTTTAAATAGGGAAAGAACAAATGTTTCCTTTCCACTAAGAAGGAGAATTGGAAAAGTTAGCCATCTGCTGCTCTTTACATAAAGAGAAAGAAAGGGGGATAAATCTTTTCTGTATCCTTCTGCATTACCCTCATTTGCTGAACTTCCACAAGAGCAAGAACTTTCTATACAGAGAAGGAGCTACAAATTAAATGAAGAGCCATCCTCAAGCTAACATGGGAGGAGGCAGGGCGGAGGGGGAAGAGAATAGAGCTGCCACCACATCAGGAGCTCTGCGGTTATTTAACCAAAACGAACTAACACAATTTCAAGAACTCCTCTCCCCTGGAAATCCCCCGGTTCTAAATTCCAAATAAGTAAAAAGGAATGTTAAGTAGTTCTAAAGCAGAGCATTCAGTCATGTTCTTCCCAAGGGCAAAATTTTGCCTTTTCCATTTCTGTATGACCAGTTTCACAGCAAAATAATAAAACTCTTCCTTTGTCAGCTGCTTCCCAATAAACAACTTAAATGATATGCAAGCCTTGTCCTAAGTTCTAGGAAGTGAATAATAAATCCCACATCCTGGATCTTACCTAGGGACCCAGATATTCCCTTGAAGCTGATGGGTTGTCTGTGGTGGTTATGACAGCTTCTGGGAGGCCACTTAGGACCATGTCTAATGAAAAGTTAGCGTTAAAAATGTATGCATTGTTATTAATACTGGGTATGTAGGTGATTGAGAGAAATAGGTAGGAAACAGTCAACAGACCTTTCTTAGTAGGTAGGAGGAGAAAGAAGGCAGGATATTGATTGGTTTTGGACAATGATGGGAAGGGAAAAAATAATGGATCTGATGTTTCACCACCACCACCCATCTCCAGAGGAATATATAATCTCTAAATGAACAGAAGAATATGCATGTGTAGTTTAGCTCCATAAATCAAGAAATGGCAAAATTGAGGTTACTTGAAGACATTAACTCTGTCCTGTGTGGAGGTTTTGCAAAAGTATTTCATTATATGATCCCTTAATTTTTCTCCAATTATCCAGCATACACTTGTGCATTTTTTCTTCCACGTTAGATACACGTGTTAATGTGGTATAATTTGTTGTTCTTTTATACTTATATATTTGCCAAGTTTGCATTTGAAGTTTTCTCTGGGAAGAATGTAGTTTTCCATGTACTATCAGAGAACTCTATAGGACAAGATGTGCATAATCTGAGGATTGCAGCAGACAGCTTGGCTTGAAATGAACAAATTGAAAGATATGGCACAATTAATGAACAGCCATAGGAAGCTTAATACCTTAAGATTGAAAGATAAACTAGTAAATCTGTTTGCAAAAAGAGAAAATCTCTGAAGATGGGGAAAATAATTATCTCTAGGTATTTCAGCTGCCTGGGTACTGAGAAGGAAAAAAACTGTGGAAACACTCTGGCAGGGGAAATTTTACTGAATTCAGTAATCTTTATTAGAAGCAAGTACAAAACTAAACTGTGGTATCTAGACAATATGGTGGTTTTCTTTCCTGACCATCCTAAACTGTTAAGTGTTGTTATTTTCTATTAAATAGCTTTCTTCTACCCAAGAAGTGGATTTATTTGGAGAAGCTATTCATGTAACTAGGTAGGCCCAGATCATCCCCTCTGAAGGAAAAACCCAAAAGAAAGGATTTGGGGAGGAAATCTCCGTAAGAATCCCCAAACAGCATATCCTCAACACAGTTCGGACAGGGCCGTTGGTGTTTGCCCACAATCCTCCCCATGAAATATGCAGCAGGAACTACCTCCCTAACCTGGCAGAGTCCCAGGATCTACAAAAAAAACAGGGTTATCCATATGCAGTCCCTGTGTCTCCACGCCTGCTCTGGGCCCAGGTCCAATCATACTCTTTCTGGATGTAGTTGCCCCAGGAGCCTTTTGGAGGTATGGCTTAGTGGAATAGGGACAGTACATCACCAGACTATCATCTTTCAGACTTAAGCTTCATGGAGATGGAGCAGGAATAATTATTTTCTCTCTATCACCCACTCAGTCTGTGACTCCTTCAGCTCCACAGTATGCCCTCTACAGGTTTAGAGCTCCATGAAGCTGGCTGACCTCCAAAGTACGCCTCCCACAGTCAGGGCCGGCTCTAGCTTTTTTGCTGCCCCAAGCAGCAAAAAAAAGCGCCACCCCCCGAGCTCCCCAGCCGA
>NC_048299.1:212883283-212945051 GCF_013100865.1 Trachemys scripta elegans
GGACATGTTCGGCTTTTTGGGATTTCCCCCCCGGACAGGGATTTGAGTCCTAAAAAGCCGGACATGTCCGGGAAAATCCGGACGTATGGTAACCCTAAATGAGGCCAATTCAATCAAGGTGGAACTGGTTATTCTCAACAGTTGACAAGAAGGGGTGAATATCGACAGAGGGAAAATTACTTTTTATAGTGACCCCGCCACTCCCAGTCTTTATTCAGGCCCAATTTGATGTGTCCAGTTTCTAAATTAATTCTAGTTCTGCAGTTTCTCATTTAAAGTCTGTTTTTGAAGGTTTTTTTGTTGAAGATTTGCCACTTTTCAATCTCCCTGGACACTCAACACCAGACTTAAGTGTTCGCCTACTGATTTTGAATGTTACAGTTCTTGAGGTCTGATTTGTGTCCATTTATTCTTTTGTGTAGAGACTGCCTGGTTTGGCCAATGCACATGGCTGGCAGAGGGGCATAAACCAGTGTGGCCACAAGGCTGGAGATCTGGGAAGGGCTGTGCTTAAGTTGCTGCGGAGTTGTGGCAGTTAGGATTGGTCCAAGGGGCCAATGGCAGCTGGACTGTGAGGGCCCCATTTCTGTAAAGGGATGATGGACAGTGTTAGTGCCCAGGAAATGTGCTAAAGAAGAGACAGTATTACAGCGAAGTTTAAGAGCACATGGGCCTAGTGTATGAGGCCCAACTTCAGCAGCCTAGTGAGTGTCCAGCCAGGGGGAGTTCTACCAGGACTGCCTGTGACAAGTATCATGCTAAAATCTTGAGGACAGGATAATAATGAAAGTCTGAAAATTCCTAATGATATTTAGAAGAGACAATATACAAAGATGAATACGTTGTTATCTTGAGTTACCCAAGTTAATAAAAGTTGCACATTTCTGGAGAAAGTACAAAAACTGTTGTAATACTAAATGTGTTTTGGACCTAACAAGAAAATAAAAGGCTTTTAACACTAATCCTAAAAAAAGGAAGTGTAGCAAAAGAAATGTGGATAAAGAAACTGAAGAAAATCTAGTGATTGCAATATTTGACTTGAGATGGTCCCAAGGTATAAAATATTTGAAGCTATGCAAGAAGTCCTCACAATTTCAGTGCAATTTTTGGGCCAAACTCTGGCCACTGTAAACAGAAGTAAATCCTTTACACTGGCACATATTATAGTGTATTTTTAATCATGTCTCTGTGCCCAAATACAAGCTGCAGAAGCCGGAATAGCTCCACCTTGCCTGACACGCATCCTGTACCATTTTTGATAAATACTTCTGTAAAATTGTAATTTTGTATGTATATTCAAGGTAGAGTGAATTTAGCCACCTGATTGGAAGTACAGTGTAGAAAAGAACTCCGTGTACACACCTTTATATTTGTTCTTAGTTGTAACATCAGCATTGCTTAAAATAGCTGTGAGATGGAAGTACATTTTACTATTGATATGCAAATAAGCTCACCAAACATCCCACTTGCTTCTACAATCTGCGTGTCCTCTTCTAGCAGCACAAGTAGCTCTTTACACTGCAGCAGCAGTATTCACAGTGCATAATCCTCTTTAGAAAGACAGGTCTGATCTAAATGTGCTAATTTTCAACAGCACTCATAGCTTCTTTAGATCTTTGAAATCCAGCCTCTCTTTAGAATAATTAATAGATTATAAACTTCATGAGATAAATCTCACATTGCCACAGTTTTAAATGGCCTCTACTCTCCTTAGCTACTTGAATGCCAATAATTTATTCAGTGGGAGAATACAGCAAGCCATAGATAAATAATTAAAGCTGCAGAAGAGCTTGCAATATGTCGCTACCAAATTTAAATTTCAGTGTGTGATTATCTGCTACTTGTGTCTTCTAAATACATATTCTTTTTAGAGTCTGCAATACTTAACTCTAGCATATATTATACTGAATTAGATTAAAGTTTAATTATTGTTCCCAAAATTTTGGTAGTGCTTTGGCTGCTGTATTAAAATAAAATCCTAATATCTTATCACACATCTATACTAATTATCACACTGTCTGGTGTGGCACATGACCATGAGTAGCAGCCTCAGGGCAGACATGGCAGACTTGTGGTATGTTCTATGATTAGATTTCACCAACCCAGTAACAAATGTAAACTCCTAAAGCCCTCCACCCCAGAGTGCAAACTGATGGGATGAGTTCATGCCTAGGGGTCTCCTTCCTGGAGGGAGTTAAGAATGCAATCAACAGGACCTCTGTCCTTTGATACTACACAATGCCTCATTTGCCTTCAGTGGGCCATCAAGTGCAGGATGAGCACTTTACATTATGATTAGATTATTTTCCTGATTGAGTTACACAATTACAGAGGTTTACAAATCAAACTCTCACCATGGGCTATAGAGGTTGTAAGTGAGATCAATACATGCAGCATCCTACAAGCATTTCATCAAGTCTAAATTCATTCTTATCAACTTAAGATCTAATATCTATTTTGATAATGCTAACACACAGGTCAGCAGGACTGGTTTCCAGTTATGCCTTTTTAAATGTTCAGTGAGGCCTGGAGCCTTGGCGTGAGCTTGCACCTGGTGTGCCAGCATCAGACTAATAAATTAATGTTTGGCGTTGTTCAGTAGCATACACCTTTTCTGATGGTGGATCTGGCTTCCACAATTGGCATTATTTTACAGTTGGAAAGCTAAAGAGTGCAATTGTGGTTGAGGGCTGCCATCACACCATCGATATTGTTGCAGGCTACAAGATCACCTTCCATGAAGAAGAATGGGACAAGATCCTTTTGACAGTCATGGAACATGGAAACCCTAACATCACCTGCCAGGAGATTCCACTGCTGTAGTCTGGAGCCCAACAGCTCTGCCTTACTCTTGGGTAGTTCCAAATCCCTGACAAGGTCATTCAGTTCACCTTGTGTTATGAGGTGTGGTTCAAAAGCGGAGGATGGAGAAAATGTGGGTCCTGTGACATTGATGGTTCAGGACCAGAAGTTTCATCCTCTTCCCCTTCCTTGTCTGACTCAAGTGAGAATGATTCTGGTGCATCAGGAGCTGGCAGTCCTTCTCCGTGGGGTACTGGGCATATAGCTGATGGAATGTTTGGATAATGCACAGTCCACTTTTTCTTCTTTGACACACTTTCCCACCTGGAGGCACCATGCAGAAGTAACAATTGCTGGTATGATCTGTTGGCTCTCTCCAAATCATTGGCACTGCAAAAGGCATAATTTCCTTTTCTTGTTCAGCCACTGGCAGAGATTTGTTGCACAAGAGTTGCAGCATATGTGTGGGGCCCACCTCTTGTCCTGATCTCCAATTTTGCAGCCAAAATAAAGGTGATAGGCTTTCTTAACCATAGTGGTTATACTGCGCTTTTGTGATGAAAAAGTCACTTCACTACAAACATAGCAGAAGTTATCTGCACTGTTTACACAAGTACGAGGCATCTCTGCTCACTTTGGCTAAACAGAAATGTGTCCCTTTGCAAAATCAAACACTGACAAATAAGAGAGCACAACAGTGTATGATTTCTAGAGCTGATATAGGGCAATTTGTTCAGCAGAGTGATGTAAGCTTCATTATGATTGCATCATCCATGACTTCTAGGAATAACATGATGCAATTCATATCATGTATGACGCAATACCAGCTTCAGATTGCATCATTCATTGTTTTGCCTAAAAAGCCAGTACTGTCCAAACTCAGTCATAGATTTATTCATAGATCCAGTCAAAGATGTATTTTAGTCATTTCTGGTTTAAATTGAGATCCCTTCCCTTTATAACTCACTTATCCTCTGCCATTCCCAAGTCAAGGGTCGTATATACTGACCCAATAGCATATCTTGAAAACTAGAGCCAATCAACAATTTTAAGCATCATTTTTATTCTCAGTGACCCAGAATTAGTAAAGTTTGACTACATTTATTTCAGAAGCATTTTGGCTGTAGAGCAGTGTAATTCAATGATTAGACTGTATCACAAACTCTCTCCTTGATCTTCTCCAGTGTGTCTTCTGCACACCTCCCTCCACTGAAAACACCTTCCCTAGGGACATCACCCCTCCTAGTTAGAAACACTCTTCTATTTTCATCTCTTTTGATGACTCTGCTGCCGTTGACACAGCTTATTCCCTCTCCTCACCCACTTTTTTTCTCCTTTCAGAGGTTACACAGCACACCACTCTCCAGTTCTTCTCTTGCCTCACTGACGAGTCCTCCAGCGTCTCCTCCCTTGTTTCTCTTTCTGTTGGGGTCTCTCAATTCTGTGCTTGAATACCCTCCTCTCCTTCCTGCCAATTTTGCTTTTCAGAACCTCATTCATTCCCATGGCTTCCACTACTGTCTCTGTGAATTACTCCAAAATCTGTCTCTCAACTCTGACCTTCTTCCCCAGGCCCAAATTCTCCCCCAAAGCCATCTTGCTGTGGAGATCCTGCCACCTTCTCAAACTTAGTTTCTTCAGAATCAAAGTTTTTTTTTTCTTTTCTTCTAATCCTTCTCCTCTACCTTTCATCCCTATCATGAATGAAAATTCCAGTATCTCTTGTCACCTTGCTTTGCAAGTTCACTATGACCTTTGTCTCATATCGCCTCTTATTCTGTCTCCTGATAAATGCTCTTAGATATCATCAAAATCCTTCCTATTCTGTCTCCATGGTTTAAAAGAACACTTTCCCAGTGATCTACATTGCCCAGTTAAAAACACCTGACCAGTCTGAAGTTGTTGTGCCTTCCCCATATTTAGTCTAATTCTCCTTCCAGGCCCAGTTACCTTTCAACTCTTTCCACCCCAGTCCATCCCAAACACTGTGCTAAATTCCGCTTCTGGAAGTGCTTCAACCATGTCATTCCACCCACCGAATCCTGTAAACTGACTTCCTTTCCCTTACATTCAGAGCCAAACTCCTCATCCCTCCCCTTCCAGATCCTATATAACCATGCCTCCCCCCATCTAGCTTTGCTTTCATTGCATCCCCCTCACTCCCTACATTCCTCCTAATTCTCTTGTCTGTGTCTTTTTAGCTCCCGTTGTCACCTCTTCCTAGTCTTGTAGCCCATTCGGGCTGCTCCCCATGTTTACAATAGCTTCCCATTTCCTGTCTGCTATGTTAATACTTCTTTCTCCAAACCCTCTTTAATGCTACTTGGAAACCACTACTAGGAATTCTTCCTAACTTGTTCCCCTGGCAAATTCTGTCTCTACATATACCTCACTGAACTCTTGTCCCAGGTCTTGTCTTGTCTGTTTCTAGTGCAGGACATTTTGAAGAGCTTGCAGGCAATGTTTCTAAAATGCCATATACAGTGCTATATTAATTATTAATATGATCACAAATTCATATTATTTCCCACAAATTTATGAATCCTTATAAAATACTTATGCTTTTTGTTTTCTATCTCATCATGTTGGCTCTCACCTTGTAATGTACTTTCCAGTTTGCTGAAAGCATGATAATGAGGCATGCATAATTGAAATGAAAATCTCTTTAGAACCCCTTCTGATTGACTATACTGTGAAGCATAATCAAGGACTTCTGAAATTACACAAAAGTACACATGATGATGCACAGCAAAAATCTGGGTCTCTGCATGAGTTGCTTAGTGGTTGATACACGTTCTGAAAATTGCTTTAATTATGAAAAAAATAGCAGGGATACACAACTGGGCACTGAAATCAGTAATCTTGCATATGAACCAGAAAGGAACTTTGTGAATGAAATAAAATGAAAGTGCTAGAAGTTGGAAGCATTTTGTTCTGGAAATGGTCTCCAAATGAGCAGTTTAAAACGTGTAAGAACAAAAATCTTCTCATCCTAGTTACATCAACTGTAAACAGAAGCACTATTGATGCAGCATCCCCACTGATATCAATATTTATGCACTTATCTTGCAGATTGAAGATATTTTCCCTTAACTTTTGAGAGAGTGATTTCTGGACATTAAGTAATTACTTTCTGACTACATGCATAATTCCATAAACATCTGTGTTGTCCTTTCCAAGGGCAAATTTCCTTTGTTTATTAGAGAACAGTTTAACATATTATACTTTATCCCTCAAAATTATGTAATTGTATAGACCGTATTACAGAGACATATACTAATAATGGACAATTATTAACAAATATTTCATCCCCAAAACTGTGTTAAAAGAATGGGAAGATTGCAAAGTCAAGCTCTGAAGAATTAAGAAATGCCAGCATTTGGGTTGCCTTTACAGTCTTAATTTGGTACTTTTGTGCATGTGCATTATGATAGTCTTTAATTACATGATCACATACTATTTGTTCCACAGGACCCCTGCCTCCAATGCAATAGGACAGAAAGTGCTCACGGAATGTGTGGCTATTTAAATGCTTCCCTTTCTCCTCACCATTCACTGTGCTCCCCGCTCCCCAATGCCTTATTTACTGCACATCACTGAAACCTTGCACTGAATACAATATTAATTTCTTTCTGGGCTTTTCTATGCTGCTGTCATCATAATATCCGAGTGCTTCTCAAGCATTAATGGGTTTATCTTCACAACACACCTGTGAGGTGAGGGGTGTTATTTATTATCCTTATTTTACACAGGCAGAACTGTGGCATAGAGAGATTAAGGCCAAAATTGTCAAATGTCACCTAGTTTTGGAGGCTCCGTTTGAGAAGGCTATGGCCTGACTTTTCCCAAGAGTATTGTATACCATTTCACATGTTCAGAGCAGAACTCCCATCGACTTCAGTTGCAATTGTAAGTGCTCAGCACTTCTGCAAATCAGACCCCAGGTGTCTCAACTTGGGTAATCAGTATGAGGGCCACATAGTAGCCACAGGTGAAAAGATTAGTCCAGCATCCTATGACAGAGGCAGGGATGGAATCCAATTCTCTAGCATAGCGCTCAATTGCCTTTAGCACAAGACCATTCCAACTGCTGCAACGGAGGAGAGGCCCTACAGACAAGAGACTCATTCACTTCACAACTCTGGTTGGTCCCCAGAGCACAGACTGTCTTGTGGACTGAATCAGGCAGAGGTCCTGTGGAAAAAAAATAGCGTGATCATGTAATTACAGACTGTATCATAATGCCTACACACAAGGGAGATTAATTAAAATTGCATGGGCAACCTTAATACTGACTTATTCTAACTTGTGATTTTTTTGTGTACAACATTAGCATTCTTTTTAAAATGATTTTATTCTGGGATGTAACTTCCGGGGTTTTTAAATGCAAGCTGAAAAACCAGAAATCTACAACATGGAACCATGTTGCTCCCCACCTTGGGTCATCAGCAGAGTTGGGATGTCTGGATCCACAGTACAGTCCTCTGTTGCTTGAGCTAGCAGAGTAACTGGTAGCAATAGAAATTTATCTTCTGTGTGGACCAGCTGAAAGAGGAGTAGAGACACACTTTGCCTATTGGGTTTTACAGCTATTTGGTGGCCAGCATAGAAATACCAAGACCCTGGAATCCTAGGTTCAATTTCAGGTCTGTAGAGGAATGTTAGATTATTTTGCTCCCACCCGTACTTTCCCTGTCCCATTCTGTCTCTGTCATTCCCCCCTCCAACTCCTGTCCTTTCCCCCCTCCCCCTCTTCTATTCTTCTACCCCTTCCTGCTCTGCCCCCTGCCCATTTTCCTCAGGTCAGCTCCTATCTTCTCCTCCCTCTCTGTTGCGGCTCTCTTCCCCCCCTCCATGTGCTCCTTCTTCTAACCTCCCTTCCCTAGACTCCTATCTCCCCCCCCCAATCTCCTATATTCCATCTTACTCTGTTTATTCTTCACCTGTCTGCATTCCAATCAGGTTGCCTCCTCTTTCTGCTCTAAGCTACTTAGGCACCTGAATGTGGGGTGGAGGAGGAGAGAGGAAGAAGAGAGGGAAAAGAACTGAGTACAGTAGAAATGGCACCAGAATAGCCCCCTGCAACTGAAAGGAGCAATTTCTGGAAAAGTCCTGCTCAACCCCAGTAGCATGTAGGGGCTGGGAGATGATGGAGCGTGCTCTGTGCAAATGGAACCTTCTGAGAATTTAGATGCCAAACTCTAACAAGTCTCTACTAAATATGTGCCAACTGATATTTTTTTCAGAGGCTCATAACTTGGTCAGCTTTGGTCAAATCTTCATGTGGATGGCAAAAGACTAATCCCTGACACAAAAGCACCTCCTTGCTTAATTTCAGGGCCCTATTCCAAAGCTTTGAGGGGCTAGAGCTTCTCAATTAACTTCTTATTAAAAAAATATTAACACGGACAAAGCAACATAGTGTTCTTTACCTGTTCTCGGAAATGGCTGAACCATTGTAGGTGCAACTTTAAAAAATAATCACCTGGAGGCAGACAACTGGCATGGCAGATTTCAGCCAGAACAGTTTACACAACTGAAAACAGGGTCTCAACTGGAAGGTGGTGAGCAACGTTAAATATAGGTGCTGCTACCTGCTCCACTTAAACATTTTCTGCTTGCTCTGCACTGAGCAATAGAGTCCCTGAAGGTTTTCAAATATTAGGTATTTCTGGGTTGAATTTTGTCCCCTGTATTGTTAAATACATGTAATTCTTGTGTGAGAGGTTGGGAGGCATGGGCTGTAACTAGTCTGAAGATGGCATACAGCTTTAACTTTAATTGAATATGTATTCTTCGGTTAGAGACACTAGTTGAAAGCTTCAGATATGGATATCTTCAAAGCTTTACAGCAAATTATAAATCTAGGTTCTAAACTTTGCATCTCAGTCCTACCTCTAGCTCCTCTGCTGCCTCAGTGCCTAAAGGAGCTTTGGCCATGGCTAGGAACATATTGGATAAGAATTCATCCAGAGAAGACTGAAGAAATGCACTGGGGTATAAGATTCTCTGGAGGAAGATTGTGCCTGGCCCTTCAGTTGAGGGTGTTGTGCTGTCTTTTTCTGGAAAGGTTCAGAGTATCAGGGTCCTACTATGGTTTCATGATATGCAGTTGGCAGAGGTGGTCTCTAGTTCCTTTTTTCCATTTCAGACTGACCATAATGCAACAACCAGATGCATATACTGCACTGTGACCATGCTTTTGTCACCTCCATGTTAGTTTCTGGAGCTACTACAGTAACCCATCTGGCACAGAATATAGTATCCTACTGACACATTGTACCCCATATCACATCCTGTACCCCATGTTCACCATTTTTATATGGCTGATATATTCTATACAAAGTATCCCTCATGAGGTTTCATTTGAAAACTCGTAATCTGCTGAACATCATTGTCTTGTTAAAATGTGTGTAAAGCTAAGAGATTTTACTATGTTCATTACTTAAATATATTGTAATTCTGGGGAATGCCAATAGACTAGCTTCTCAGACACAACAAAGGACTAACCACAGGTGTTGGGAAACTGTTAACTGCTAAAGCAACCATTTGCCAGCAGGACAGACTGAAAAAAAATTTACTTGTTATCCCTGGTCCCAGCTAGGATACACCCATTCCGCTCAGAGCCTGGCTGCCCCAGACTCTCCACTCCCAGCACAGCTGTTGCCCAGATACTTCCCGGTACTTCTGGGAGGCCCCCTCTACCTCGGTACTGCTGGGACGCTCTCAGCTTCAGTACTGCCTCCCTGACTTCCTGGCTCCCCGCTACCGGGAGCCAGGAAGAATGGAGAACTCACAACACACAAATTAGCTCCCCCCCAAAAAAAATCTTTGCTCACAGTAGCTACAATGCTTGAAAGAACAAAGGAAGCTTTTAGAACCAGGGGTTCTACCTGGAAGCCTTTTCAGCTAGTACGTACTGCTGTAAGGTTTTGGATGAGGGGGGAAAAATCCCTTTTTTGTTTTCAAGGTCACTTAACTTGGTAAAATTGAGGAGTTAGCTTGCATGTTTATCCTTTTATTTCTTTTGTAACCAATTTTGACTTTTATTCCTCATCACTTATAATCACTTAAAATCTATCTTTCTCTAGTTAATAAACTTCTTTGACTGTTTTATCTCAACCAGTGTGTTTTGATTGAAGTGTTTCGGAAATCTCTACTCAGGTCAACCAGGCTAGTGCATATTCATTACCAATTGTTCCAATGACAGATTATTTATGAGCTTGTGCCATCCAGTGGGCTGCTGAACAGTACAATTTGCACATTTCTGTGGGGAAAGGCTGGGACTGAGGAATTTGCAGGTGTCACCAAGTATCTATTCATGAAAAGCTGGGTATAGCATTTATGTATTCAGCTGGGAGTGATTTTGCATGTTGGTAGCTGTGAGTGAACAGAGCCTGTTCGCTAGCAAGCAATGTAAAAGTTGTCCCAGGCTGGAGAGGTCAGGAGACACAGCAGTTCAAGTTGCACTCCTGAGTGGGGTGGGCTAAAGTGAATACAAAATACACGTGTCATGCTCGCAAGAGGGTATGCAGTTCAATATACAAATTGCTTGTAGTCATTTAAAAAAAAAATCCCACAAGGTCTGTGTAATCCAGTTTCTAAGAGATTACTTTTCTCCCTGGGTCCACTGTGGCAGCTGAGGTTCACCATGCTGTCTTGGACAGCACAGCCTGGGGAAGCAGAGCATTATCAGTTCCATCCCCCTGCCTTTGAACTCCCTTCTCTTCATCAGAACAAAAGTTTGGTGAGTTACAAATCATGCTGCAAGGATTTCTCATTCAGTCAGGCTTTACAATGAATATTCCTCTGACTGCATGGTTTGAATTTGACAATTTTATATAGAAGGATGTGACATTGTGAGTCCTCTAATGCCATATTAAAGCACGTCATTTGTATTAGGAGCTAAATAAGATGATTGTTTCTTAATGGATACTAAGTCATAAACTGGATTCAAAAAGCATAGTAGCCTTAAAAGCAAAATGTGTGGTGCCTTTGTGCCAAATCTGATGTCCTTCTAAAACATCTGATGGAAATGCTGCAGCATTGTGTATGTCCAAAGGCAAATGGGTACCGTTTGATAAAGACTAGAAACTTCAGAGCAGTCAATGCATAAAATATTTGATATTACAAATAAAAGTGTGAAAGCACACCGTGCTACTTGTAAAATGCTTGTAATGTTTAGACAGCTTACTGACTAAACTCTACATTTGTTAATGCATAGCCCCTATGTAATTCAGTTCTTGTAACTGCTGGTTATAGTGTCCAGATAAGTGACCTGATCTTAGGACATTTGCAGTCAGAATTTCTGCTTTCAAACTCCTGCAGAGTTTACACGCTGGAGCTCCTGATTTTGATCTGTTGTGGTGAGTGAGTGGATTGCTTTCAAGGCTCGGTCCTCCAAGATGATGAGCACATCCTGGAGTTCCTAATTGCCCTCAACTACTATTGAGTATTAAAACTGTTTTCTTAGGTCCAAGTTTGATTCACTTAATTATATTTAATTTAGGACTGTTGAATAATCGCAGTTAACTCACATGAGTAACTCAAAAAAATTAATTGTGATAAATTGCAGCTTGAATTATACTGCTAAACAATAGAATGCTAACTGACATTTATTAAATATATTTGGATGTTTTTCAATATTCAAATATATTGACTTCAGTTACAACACAGAATACGAAGTGTACAATGCTCACTGTATATTATTTTTATTTGAAATGTTTGCACTGTAAAAATGATAAAAGAATTAGTATTTTTCAGTTCTCCTCATACAAGTACTGTAGTGCAGTTTCTTTATCATGAAAGTTGAACTTACAAATGTAGAATTATATACAAAAATAACTGTATTGAAAAAAACAACAAAGTAAAACTTTAGAGCTTACAAGTACACTCAGTCCTACTTCTTGTTCAGCCAATCGCTAAGACAAAAAAGTTTATATTTACTGGAGATAATGTTTCCCACTTCTTTTTTACAGTGTCACCTGAAAGTGAGAACAGGCATTCATATGGCACTTTTGTAGCCGGCCTTGCAAGGTATTTACATGCTAGATATGCCAAACATTTGTATGTCCCTTCATGCTTCAGCCACAATTCCAGAGGACATGCTTCCATGATGATGATGCTTGTTAAAAAATGTGTTAATTGAATTTGTGACTGAACTCCTTGGGAGAGAATTGTATGTCTCCTGCTCTGTTTTACCCACGCTCTGCCTTATAGTTCATGTTATAGCAGTCTCGGATGATGACCCAGCACATGTTGTTGTTCGTTTTAAGAACACCCTCACTGCTGATTTGACAAAACACAAAAGGTACCAATGAGAGATTTCTAAAGATAGCTGCAGCACTCAACCCAAGATTTAAGAATCGCAAGTACCTTCCAAAATCTGAGGGGGACGAGGTTTGGAGCATGCTTTCAGAAATCTTAAAAGCTCAACACTCTGATGTGGAAACTACAGAACCTGAACCACCAAAAAAGAAAATCAACTGTCTGCTGGTGGAATCTGACTCAGATGATGAAAATGAACATGCATCGGTACATACTGCTTCGGATCATTGTCGATCAGCAACAGCCATCAGCATGGATACGTTCTCTGGAATGGTGGTTGAAACATGAAGGGACATATGAATCTTTAGTGCATCTGGCACGTAAATATCTTGCACTGCTGGCTACAACAGTGCCATGCGAACCTCTGTTCTCACTTTTAGGTGACATAAACAAGAAGCAGGCAGCATTATCTCCTGTAAATGTAAACAAACTTGTTTGTCTGAGCTATTGGCTGAACAAGAAGTAGGACTGACTGGATTTGTAGGCTCTAAAATTTTACATTGTTTTGTTTTTCAGTACAGTTACTTTTGTAGATAAGTCTTCATTTGTAAGTTCAACTTTCATGATAAAGAGATTGCACTGCAGTACTTGTATGAGGTGAATTGAAAAATACTATTTCCTTTCTTTTTTTTTTACAGTTTAAATATATGTAATCAAAATAAAGTGAGCACTGTACACTTTGTATTCTGGATTGTAATTGAAATCAATATATTTGAAAATGTAGAAAACATCCAAAATATTTTAATAAATCGTATTCTATTGTTTAACAGCGCAATTAATGGTGATTAATTTTTTTTAATCGTGTGATTAATGGTGATTACATTTTTTTAATCGCTTGACAGCCCTAGTTTAATTATTTTGTGTGTGTATATATGTATATATATATATATGTATATATATATATATAATATCACTTATCCAGGACCGGCTCCAGGGTTTTTGCTGCCCCAAGTGGTGGAGGGGGGGGGGGAAAAAGCTGAGATTGCGATCGGTGGCACTCTGGCGGCAGCTCCACCTCACTGCTTTCTTCTTCGGCGGGAATTTGGCAGCAGGTGCTTCCCTCCCAGAGGGACCCGCCGCCAAACAGCCCGATGTGCCGCCCCTTTCCCTTGGCCCCCACAAGCACCTGCTTGCTGGGTTGGTTCCTGGAGCCAGCCCTGCACTTATCACAACGGTCAATAGCTACTTTAATATACTGTTAAAAACAGTTCGATTACATAGGTGCTGAAGGTGGATCTTATCTACTTTGCAGGATCAAGATCTTATCTAGATTTGAGGCAGACTTTAAAAAAAAAAAATCATGTTTAAACTAAGGTACTGATCCTGCAAGCGGATGCATTTAGGCAGATAATTTCTCAAAGTTATGCATGTACTCAAGTACTGACCACCTTTGAGATTTATTGATGAAAAGAGCTAGGTAGTATTATTGGCAAGATTGGGACCTAACATTTTAGACAAGATGTGATAAATAGGCAATGCAGAATAGATGAGGAAAGGAGAACAAGGGTAACAAAAATAGTAGGCTGTCCCTTTAGTATTAAAACTATGTTGGTACAGACATTTAATTTTACTTCAATTATTTATTTGCTATTGTATTAAAAATTCAGGGACATAACTCCAGCATGACAGAAGGAATGTAAAATATCTTAGAAGAGCTGCTGATTCTATGTACTGGAGGAATTGGTTCGCATTTTCCAGCCAAATCCTTTACTTGCCCAGGGGTCAGTGTCAGATGCTACTTCCCTGTCTAAGACAGTGTGCATGTGTGATGGTTCTTTAGAACTGCAAAGGCCTTCAGTAACTGACTGCCAGGGCCTTAAATTGGCCATATATGTCAATGAAATAATGGGAAATGTTGAAATAATAATGTTGCACCATTCTATAGGCCTACAGGGGAAAGAGAAAGAAAGGGTGTGTGCATCTGCTTGATGCCAAAGCCTAGTAAATGTCAGCTGTATTAAGGTAAGGAATAACTGAGGTCTTCTGAAAACAGGATGTTACTTTGGTTTAATAATTGATTCCTCCCATGTGCTCTACACAGGCAGTGCTAGACAATACAGCAAACTGCAGAATAAAGCACAGTAATACAAGTACACAGAGTATTTCTATAGTATCATTGTCGTTAAATCAATAAAATCAGTAGAAACTAAATTAAGGAATCATTCTAACGGCATGGTGGATGTTTCATTAAACAGTTTTTCTGCTATTTAAGCAGAAAAGCTCCCTACTCACATCTCAACCCTAGTTTCTTTCTACACTCCTCTAAGGTGGGGGTTCCATGCTTTGTGTTGTGCCTTATTTCATTAATGCTTCCTTCGCTTGATTTTCCCCCCCAATAATCAAATTCCTTTCAATCTGATCTTTAGGCCTGGAGCAGTCCCACTTTCTATATGCTAAGATTCCTCCTTCAGAACCTTCCTTTGAAACCCACATCTTTGGGGTTTATAGTAGCACCTGAACTGAGTGGACTAGGCACAGCAAGCGCCTGAGCATTAGTAGGAAAATCCTTTGAGAATAAGGGCAACAAAACACCAAATGCGTAAGAAATAACCAACCAAATGAAAGAATGAAACACAACTAACAATTCTCCGAAAAAGGTGGCAGCAGAGACTCATTTAATTGGTTGGGCAGGAGCAAGGCAAAGCAGTGGCAGTACAAACAGTTAGAAGAAAATGCATCCCAGGGTAAGATTGTTGTAGAACTCACGCTTACTCTACTTTTAAAAGCCCTTAGAGGAGGAAACCAAAGCCTGTCAACAATAAAACAACAATATTATGGAAGAAGTCAGTACAGTTGAGAGGAAAAATATGATCCTGAAAATTAGAGTGGGGAAGTCTGAAGGACAGAGTAACTTCTTGGAGGGGCAAACACCAGTCTGGAAAAAAAAAAACAACAACCCAGCACTGAAAGAACAAGATGTAGGATTTTTGCAACACCACAAGATGCCCTCATTCTCATATTTCTGAGCAGAAAACAAATCTGCCACAGCAAATTCACAAAGTGAATAAAAGCAAATATTTTACATTACTAAATAGGTATATTATGTTGCTGTGCTGAGGTTAACTTGAATACAGTAATGAACAGAAGAGTGTAAAATGTGGGTCTGACTGGAACCAATCGTACAGGACCAGAAAATTAAAATATCTCCTGCATTTTACAAAGCACATCAGCAAAAATTTTCAAGCTGGGCCAAAATTTCCAAATGTTTATTTCTAAAGCAAGGCACCTAAAACCGTATTTATGCACCTAAATACATGACCTGATTCAGAGCCCACTGTTACAATCTACAAAGTCATTCAGTAACACCAATTCTCCATCACAGTTGGTTTGGTCCTTGAGCCGGACCCCCAGCATTCTCCCTCCAAGAACAATCCTCATCTACTAAAGCGACACAAATTTATACCAGATGAGTATTTGGCCCTAAGTTTTCAGATTCCTTAATTGTCTTTACAACCATCGACCAGAGAGTTGAGGTTGGAACTAGAGGTACAGATGGAATGATCCATTTCATTTTTATGGGCTTGTCTTTATGGAAAAATTAATTCTAACTGTAACTCATTTGTGGCCCCCAACTTGAGTTCTGAAAACACAGAAACACCCTTAACTTAAATTGGTTGGCCCGAGAGGGTATATAAAACTTGAATGAGCACAAATCTCCAGCTGTTACCATGAATGTTTTGTAGTGTTGATGCAGAGTAGTTCCACTCCAGTGCCACTAGCCCTCCAATGCCTTCCCATGATTCCCTTGCCCTCAAAGGACAAATGAATTATCCCACAACTCTCTGGGAAAGAACATATAGCGCAGCTAGGCTATGGGAGGTCTTCCCAGAAGACATATGGCCACTTACTAGTGAGTTTAGCACCAAAGTGGAAACAGTAGATTAAGAGTTTTTTCACAATGTGGCCACTCTCAATCGAGCTAGTCAACCTTGAAAGGAGTAACTTAAGTTAACTCTTCAGTGAAGACCTATCCTATATGGTCTACTACTAGAACTGAGTGAAGTATTGACAGCAAACTCTTTTTGACAAATTGACTGGAGCCCCTTTTTCTGTTAAACTATTTGAAAACTGGTTTTGATTTTCAACATTGTAGGCATGGAAACTATGTGCATATTTTATGTGGAGTTATTTGTCCATGAATTGGGTGTAAGTTGTTAACTGCAATTGTTATTTCTAATATACACTATATGTGTTTGACTACTAATGTGATACAATGCTTTACCTAAGTCGCACATTCATGCTTCTTTTCCCTGGTTGGATGACATCCAAACTCAAAGAGCTTTCATGATGACTGTTCAAACTCTTCTGGGGAGATACTCATGCAAATATAAAATTGCATAGGTATTCACATTTTCTTGATGCACACATTCGGCAAGCAAATGTACATTCATATTAATAGTTGAAAAGAAACTGTGTATGGCGTTGTGAATACAAAGCATATTCACATGAAAGTATTATGTTTATGAATGTTTCTGTTTTGTTTGAAATTTTGCCTAGTTGGCATATAAGCAGGTTCCTTAATATAGAAAGAAACAGTGCTATGATCATATACCATAATTCCCATGAATAGTAATGGAAGTTCAATTAATTATGGTGAGAGTGAATCCTAAAAAAAAATTGTTCCTTCAATATTTTGTACCACACTGTGTTTTAAGAATTGAATGACCCTATTAAACGACAGTATTCAAAATTGTCTATAGAAGTTCTAATTTGATGCTGAAAAAGCAATAAGCTGATGGTTTGGCATCCAGCAATATTCTATAATTTGTTTCTAGTGTGCACCCAGACAGAACTTTATAATGCTTCACTGAAAGCCTTAATAGAAGCTTAATAAAACAGAAGGTCTCTGGATAGATAGGCAGAGAAGAGATGACTCTCTGAGGGGGAACAATAGAGGAGCGGCACAAGAGCTAACAGTCTTCAACTGTGAAGAATGACAAGGAAAAGGCAGAGGTAAAGACTGGAGAAGTGGAGTGAATAAGTGAGGTTAGAGATGTAGGATAAAATAAGTCCTAAAGTTTTTAGATTGCTAGGACTACAACTTTGAATTGGATTCTGGCATGGATAGGTGTTTACCAATGTGATATACATACTGCTCAACAGCCATGACCAAAATATAGGATCCAATCTGGAAACAAGACACACTATAAAACCAATACTTCAGGATCTGTAAAATGAGTTGGGATGCAGTTCTATTTTCATTTTCCATTTCTATAGTAGGATGCTTAAATGGTACTGTGCTATCCTCAATTACATGATTCAGCACATTTAATAGTACCCTGACATGTATCAAACCTCTCTTAATGCAGAGTAGTTGAGAATATGGTACGGCCCCATTTTTTCTGGAATGTTTGGGTGGCCTACTGTCCATGTTCTAGACCCCAAGATTAGGAAATCAGGATTCAGGTCTCCCATAACAAAGTTAATGGCAGCAAAAAAAGATAAGAATGAATTTAAAGCATGACTAAGAATTCCAGCAGAGGTAAGAGCTATGTAAGAATGGAAAAGGACTGGCCTGAGTTAAAGAGAATGTTGGCAAATTCAGAGACTTTTATTGAAAACACCTTGTGTGACTCTTTCTGCTTGTTATGGTTTTCACCAAAAAAATTAATCCTGGTGCCTAAATTAACGTAATTAATCAGAGGTTAATCATGTATAATCAGATTGTCTGTTAATTTGTATAATTTCATTGTTCTGCATGAGTTCATTCCAAAGCTCTGGCAGTTAGCATATTTTTCCTATTTCATATAATGACATAGATGCAAAACTGGAGCTTATTTATAGAGTTGGTAATCCTCCACTCTTTATGTTTGTTTTGCTTTTAAGAACTAGATTTATTAACTCTATTAAATGCACTTAAAGGTGAAAATCAGTGTGCATCCTGAAAAAGCAATAACAATACTTAGTTCTGTTAAAGAAAGAACCAATATTTAGTCATGTGTACATATATATTTTATACAATTTTATATTTGCTGAGTGTTTCTTTATTATTTACCATCTGGTTTTGAGTCTTTACAGTTCACTTAAAGAATCTATATATTTCATTAGTAGGCCATGAGATGTTTTTATATGTACACTCGTGAATTAGTTTTGCCACTTAAGGTTAGCTGACACTTCCCATTATAAGACCCTGGGTTGGTTGCATATATCTTTGCCAAACTTTAACTGTTCAGTTTTCCATGCTGGGTATCAGCATTATGCTCAACTTTTTTCTGAATTTTCCTCCAAAATCATTCAGCCATTTCTGAGAACAAGGCTAGGGAAAATATCATTGTTTTGCCAATCTAAAAAAGATTCTAGTGACCTTTTCTTTGCACAGCTTTAGGACCCCTATGCTTTGAAGCAGAGACTTGAAATTTGGCAAGGTCCCTCACCAAAAGCTCTTAAGCAAACTAAGCATATTTACCTTTAGCATAACACATGAACCGAGTCACCCAATGAAATCAACAGGCAGAAGGTTTAAAACAAACAAAAGAAGTACTTCTTCACTACTTCTTCTTCATCAACCTGTGGAACTTATTGCCAGAGGATGCCGTGAAGGCCACAACTATATCTGGGTTAAAAAAATAATTAGATAAATTAATGGAGGATAGGTCCATAGATGTCTATCAGCCACTATGATCAGAGATGCAACTCTATGCTCTAGGTATCCCTGCCTCTGACTGCTAGGTGCTGGGACTGGATGACAGGGAATGGATCACTTCATGATTGCCCTGTTCCATTCATCCTTTGAGTCATCTGGCATTGTCCACTGTTAGAAGACAGGATACTGGACTAGATGAACCATGGGTGATTGGTATTGACCATTATGTTCCCAGTAATAGCTGCACCCAACTGCTTTGGGATGGGCTACAGTTGATCATCAGAGCTGAAATCTGGGATCCTGTCTCTGTTGTAATGACTTCCCCTCCCCCCACTGGCACCCGGCCTGACTGGTCAAAGTCTGATGGTGGGGGAAGAAAGGTTATTGCTGGAGCTGGGGATGGGAGGCTGGGACTTGCTGGGCAAGGAGATTAGGACTGGGTGATAGGGAGGAGGCACTGATTGGGCCCTGGAGTTGGTGAGGGAAATGAGGGGGTCGGTGCTGGCACAAGGACTAGATGCCAGTTGATAAAGGGTGACAGGAGTGGGGAGTGGGGCGAGTGAAACTGTCTGAATAAAGAGATTGGGATTAGGAACCACTGTGCAGGGAAAGAGGAGAGAAAACAGATCTGGCTGTCAAGGACTTAATGTGCCAGGGAGAACTGGGACTGGCTGGACAGAGACTGAGCTGCAGAGCCAGGAGAGAGTAGTGGTAGAGCTGGGCTGAGAACAATAACTGTTTCTTGGAGGATTTTGAATTTTAAAAATTTTTGTTCTAATTTGGAATGAAAGATATTCCAAAATTCTCCATGAAACAGAAATCCAGATTTTTTTTTTAATTATAACATTTTATTTTGATAGATTCAAAACAAACTTCTGCCTTGTATACCGATGGGTAGCCAGGAAGCCCAGAGAGCCAGGCTCCCTGATTTCTGGACCATGGCTCCCCTACTGCCTGATTCATGGGAGTGGGGCAGCCCAGGGAGAATCATAGAATATCAGAGTTGGAAGAGACCTCAAGAGGTCATCTAGTCCACCCCCGTGCTCAAAGCAGGACCAATCCCCAACTAAATCATCCCAGCCAGGGCTTTGTCAAGCCTGGCCTTAAAACCTCTAAGGATGGAGATTCCACCAACTCCCTAGGTAACACATTCCAGTGCTTCACCACCCTCCTAGTGAAAGTTTTTCCTAATATCCATCCTAAACCTCCCCCATTGCAACTTGAGACCATCACTCCTTGTTCTGTCATCTGCTATCACTGAGAACAGCCTAGATCCATCCTCTTTGGAACCCCCTTTTAGGTAGTTAAAAGCAGCTATCAAATCCCCCCTCATTCTTCTCTTCTGCAGACTAAATAATCCCAGTTCCCTCAGCCTCTCCTCATAAGTCATGTGCTCCAGCCACCTAATCATTTTTGTTGCCCTCCGCTGGATTCTTTCCAATTTTTCCACAGCCTTCTTATAGTGTGGGGCCCAAACTGGACACAGTACTCCAGATGAGGCCTTGCCAATGCCAAATAGAGGGGAATGATCATGTCCCTCAATCTGCTGGCAATGCCCCTACTTATACAGCCCAATATACTGTATAATAATTATTGGCAACAAGGGCACACTGTTGACTCATATCCAGCTTCTCATACACTGTAACCCCTAGGTTCTTTTCTGCAGAACTGCTGCCTAGCCACTTGGTCCCCCGTCTGTAGCAGTGCATGGGATTCTTCCGTCCTAAGTGCAGGACTCTGCACTTGTCCTTGTTGAACCTCATCAGATTTCTTTTGGCCCAATCCTCTAATTTGTCTAGGTCCCTCTATATCCTATCTTTACCCTCAAGCCTAACTACCATTCCCTCCCAGTTTAGTGTCATCTGCAAACTTGCTGAGGTTGCAATCCACACCATCCTCCAGATCATTGATGAAGATATTGAACAAAACCGGCCCCAGGACTGACCCTTGGGGCACTCTGCTTGATACCGGCTGCCAACTAGACATGGAGCCATTGATCACTACCCGTTGAGCCTGATGATCTAGCCAGCTTTCTATCCACTTTATAGTCCATTCACCCAGCCCCTACTTCTTTAACTTGCCGTCAAGAATACTGTGGGAGTCCGTATCAAAAGCTTTGCTAAAGTCAAGGAATAACGCGTCCACTGCTTTCCCCTGATCCACAAAGCCAGTTATCTCATCATAGAAGGCAATTAGGTTAGTCAGGCATGACTTGCCCTTGGTGAATCCATGCTGACTGTTCCTGATCACTTTCCTCTCCTCCAAGTGCATCAAAATGGTTTCCTTGAGGACCTGATCCATGATTTTTCCAGGGACTGAAGTGAGGCTGACTGACTTGTAGTTCCCTGGATCCTCCTCCTTCCCTTGCCAGATTTCTTGAGGATGTCTCCCAGGGAATAAGTGTAAGTGTGTGTGAACTTAGGGGGAAAAATTGTGCTAGTTTCTGTTTCCCCTGTGTTATTCTTTCATGGTAGGTTAGATGATACCATGTGTCATACTGTAATCATATTACATAAAAACTTCTCACCATTTAATTGATGAACCGCTATGTAAATACATTAGACGGGTATGAAAACCAAATGCAAGTTTTATTTATATTGCCAATGAATACTGAGTTCCAGATGATGAACACATCAGTATGCTCTAAATGTTCATAGCGGTCTAGCAAGCATGCTACAGATTTTCTATCTTTGCATTTTTTTCCTATGATGTTAAATGACATTTCAGTTTTTTTCCAATAGACTTGTCAATACTTCTGCTTGAAACTAAAATACCAACATCAGGTACTGCCACTGAATGCCATTTAAAAATGCATTATTGTATATATTAACATTTTGTCTTCATTTACAGTCTAGATCACGTACTGTAAAATGTTTTGTATTCAGTTGCTTCATGTTTTAGCATCTACTGTATCATTGGGTTTTTTACCATCTCCATTTGATACATTGATCAGAGGTAATTACATTACCAATATGCAGTTTCAACTCATTTGTAACAAACAAGAAAAAAGGTATTAAACAGCAACAAGAGATCATGCTGAGAGATGGCCTTTAAGAAGGTTAATTTGCTATCTAAGGGCATGATACAAAGCCCTTAGTTAAAGTTAATGGGGTCTTTCCATTGACTTCAGTGGATTTTGAATAAGGCGCTAAATGTTTTTGTTTCAGAGTTTCGCATGACTGAAATAAGCACACCAAATGTCTAAGTAGAGCTGGTATTCAACAGCATAAGCACTAAAGTCAAATTCTTTGCTTAGTACTTTTAGCTATGATTGGTTGGAGCTGGAACTGAACAGTGTTGGCCATAAGTTGGGACCTGAGTTGTACTGAACTGTCAGGATAGCTGAATGGAGTGCACTCTGGACACCTCAGAAAGGAGCACAGCGTCTTCCCCTCTAGCATGTGTTGCTGACCTCAAAAAGTGTTAAGGGCCTACCCAGGCTCCCAGGCATTATAGGTTAGGGGATTTTCAGTGTGTATGTTACTTATAATGTATTTTGTTGTGGACCTCTTGAATTATCTGAGACAAGGTGGGTGAGGTAATATCTTTTATTGAACTAACTTCTGTTAGTGAAAGAGACAAGCTTTCAAGCTACACAGAGTTCTTCAGGTTTTAAATTCTCTGTCAACTGAGTGAATGAGAGTAAGTATTGATTATAAGAATGGTGACAATACATGCTACATCAACGTATCTCCCAACCTTAGAAAGAAATATGCCATATAATATTATTGTTTCATTGGAGAAGGTTCAGTGTGAAGGCCAAGTGTGAGTACCTCTCACTCTAAGGTTGCGTAGGGCAGGGATCAATAAGTAAGACTTGTTCAGCCTCTAGGAAAAGCAATGAAAGAAAAGCATGGCTTCACCCTCCTACCATCCTCAGTGACGGTGAGTATAGTGTACATATTACTGAGGCCAAGAGCTGAGTAGGATTCCGAAAAGGATTAGACCTTTATATGGATAATGAGTATCCAGAGTTTATTATAATTAGAGTTTTGGAAGGAATATAAATACTGATGATTCAGGGTAAGAGGAAGGTCTAGTGGTTAGGGTGCTAATTTGGGACACCTAGGTTCATATTTCCAGTGTGACTTGAGGTAAGTCGCTTAGTATCAGTGTGCCTCCCTTCTCAATCTGTAAAATAGGGATAATACTTCCTTGGTAGCATGAGAATAAATACATTAAAGTATGAGTCTAAGACACTGTGGTAATATGGGTAGGGGACATTATAAGTAGCATAGATAAGGGGGATTTCTTCTTAACCCCTACAGTTAGGCAGTTAGGGGATTTTTTGCTTGCGGGAGGGGAAGTTGCATCTTCCTCTGAAGCATCTTGTATTAGTTGCTATCAGAGACAGAATATTGGACAAGGTGGATCACTGGTCAGAACCTGCATGGCAATTCCTATTTGAAGTGTCCAAGCTGTTGCCTATCTCCCCAGCCATAAGATTCTGTGGAAAGGGTAATTAGTCAGGGAGAAAGCAGCTAATTCATGGAAAACTTAGTGTTATTAGTTTATCTCCACACCTCCCAACTAGCTTATTTCCTGAGTCAGTTAATCAGGGTAGTCTGAACTCTTAATAGAGTGGATGAGTTAAGGAAGAGACCACACTTGAATGTGTCAAAGCCTTCTGTTGCAATACATAAAAAGCTCAAATCCAAAACAAAATTCCTTCTGACAGAAGCTGCAGCCTGTGTCAGGAGTGAAAGTTAAATAAAAGATGGATGTCTGAAACCAAAATGGTGCTTCAGCCTCTGGGACACAATACCATTTTTGCTGTGTGGTCTGTAATTAAAAGCCCAGACGTCTCTGTCCCAGAGAAAACGTCTGTTCTTCAAGAACACTTTTTTTTTTTTTTTTAACTGTACAAAAGACTTAGTAAGGTCAGGAAAAAGTCACAATCACAAGACCTTATTTTGAAGACCCTGATAGGGCATAATGTTTCATGTTTTGAATTCCCTCTGTGACAGCATAGATTAATACAAAGAAAACATGCCAATGCGAAAAATAGATTACTATTATTGTAAGGAAATAAGATTTTTAAAAAGTAAACAAATAGCTTTGAAAGGCTATATTAGCTTAATATGGGCAACTGTTCTAGCACTGGATGGAACACCAACGGTAAAATAAGAACATACTTAACCTTTTGGCTAAAACTGAAAATGAATCTTATTATTTGTGTTTCTTTGTTTTGGAGGACTGGGAAACAGGAAAGTTTTTCCTTATATTTATACATTTCCTTGTTCTTTTGAGGATTAGAAGAAGAAATGCCTAAATAAAACAAGATAGGCCTGTTCTCATATGTAATTCCATTTTACCGGGAAATATTAAATCTCACAGAAGAAACTATTCTCATGTCATTTCCAGTCCAATGCTGCAGACTCAGGAACTCTGGATAGTGTGGAGAATTTCAGGTGTTCTTCACACTTAAAGGTTTCCTATCACTATTCCCGCACACACATCCATCAGTAAAAACACTATCACTGACCACTACACAAACAGCTATTATGTCTACACTTGTGTATTCATCCCACAGTTCTGATTCATGAAATGCATAAAAAACTCTCATGCCCTGCTTTTGTTCATACAAATATTGTACAAAGCTTGGATGTTAGTATAACAAACCATCCAAAAAGCAAAGCTACTGTAACAATTCCAGACTAAACATCATGCACACACAGCAATCTTTTTTCCCCTGAGCAAAATAATTCCATGCAATCCTTTTAAGATAAATCTCATTAGACACAAAGCTCGCTTATGAAAAATCCTAAATCTTATGCAAGGTAATAACTGTCCCTTATGTGAGAACATCAGTTGTTGTTGTAACAAACCATTACAGTTAGTAATACAGAGCAAATGTGTATATAAACCCACTTATACAAGCAATGCTCTGTGTAAATCATATTTTCAATTCTCCATATGTTATATAGAGTAGTAATCACTTCTCTAGATAGCACATAGAACAAGGCATGTATAACACTAACAAAGCTACAGCAATAGTTTTAAAATTGGTATGCTAGTGGTCAGCAAGAAACTGTTTAATTGGTAGAGGGGAGATGTGTGTGAGTGAAGAGCTGGGTGTTAAGGTTGTATATAACTCTATATAACACTAGCTTTCCCTTTCTTCACTTCCTACACTTAACCTTAAACTAACATAGATTTTATTGGAGCGGGTGAGTGGAGATGGAGAGAACGAATACCCTCCATTTTAAAAGGGATTCAATGTTAGCCTTTTCAAACATCACGATGGTAGTTTGGATCCGGGCATACAGGGGAAAGTGCCAGGAGGGAGTCCAGGGATGTAAGACTGTCATGGAGCCATGCTCTCCAGTCTCCGTTTACATGTCTGATGGGATTTCCAAAAGCTCTCAGCATTGGTCTAACTCTTTTCCCACTGAAGTCAGTTGGCCAACCCTTTTGAAAACCCATGCTTCTAGTTTTTGCATAACCGTAGTGCTGTATGTTCTGACTTCTCTCATGTCATCCTAATGCCCCGCACCTTTCCTGTATCTCACCATGTTTCCTAAGCCTCTTCTACACCTACTTTTAGTCTGCTGTTCTGGGGAGCACTGTTTTCCAGTCCAAGTTTATATGTAAATATTTTATGTACATAAAATATGCCACATAAACCTTGAAAACAGTGCTCCCCGGCCCCAATGCTTCCTAAATCCTTCCCTGCCATTCCTCCATACTCCACCAACCTCCTTTCTTCCCCTTTCCAAGCATCCCTTTTTCTTGCCAATCCAGAATGCCTCCATTATGAGTATGAGAATCTATCTTCCATACTGGACTCATGCCTGCACCCTCCCACACAGTCTCCTTTCTTCCCACGACCCATTCCAATGACTCAATCCATCAGCTGCTGTGTCACAGTTTGGCATCAGGTCAGTGTATTGTATAAATGTATTTTGGTTTGCAGGCAAAAAACAGCTCTTCATAACTTTGTATTCCACACCTAATCTGTCACCTAATTTACTAGTAACATTTCTCCCTGTCATGGGAACAAAACTGTTCTGGAATTTATAGCTCAAGCCATTTTGAACATATAAGGTGCTAATGAAGCTAGAAAAATCTTTAGAAGTGAAGGAGGGGGAAACTTTGAAAACACATTGGGCCAGTTTGTAGGCTAGTGTATTTTGCCATAGACCCATTAATGGAGATATGCCTTGTTTGCATCAGCTGAGGAGCTAGTCCTCCTAGCTTAAAAACTCCTTGTTGGACACTTCCGTGACATTTTGGAAAAAAAAATTCTACCCTGGGATGCAATATCACGTGAAATTTTGAGGAGAATTTCTTACACTTCTTTTTTTTGGGGGGGGGCGGGGGGAAGTGGTAGATAGCATGTGGACTGTTGAAAATCCGACTATAATTGGACTATAATCTAATTATAGAGCGCCTGAGTCCCCTCTACAATGCCGTTGAGCTCACTAATTACACAGTGTGTTGAGCTGTTTTCTTAATCCCTCTACTATTTTTCTTTTGCAAAGATGAGCTATTCCTTTTTTTATTTAAACTGAATGATTCTCCCACTCTGGATGAATCATCCAAAACAAACACTTTGTACTACAGTTCTTCTCAAATGTGTGCAGTCATCATGTCAGTAATTTGTGTTTTAATTTTATAAAATAACTATCTGCAGACAAGTCCAAGAATAGAGCAGGTGGATTTAATTCTCAGATGCTCAAATATAGGGTTGTGCAGACCCTACAAATTCAGTTTTGAGATTTTGACAATGGACCAGTCACATCTGCTGAGCAAGAGGGTGGATTCAAACTGAATTGTTTGCCAAGATGTGCTTCAAACTGAGTTCAAACCCAGGCTCATCAAAATTATTTTTCATTGCAAATGTTCATGCAGCCTTTGTCAGTAGTGTTCTGCAAGATGGAATAGATTAGGTCAGATCCTCAGCTGGTATAAATCGACAACTCCATTGGCTTCACATCATCTGAGGTTTGGTCCTGCATTAGTTCCAGTTGCTCTGTCACTGGTACTGATGGCCCAGTGGTTAGGGCACTAGTTTAGCACTTGGGAAGCCTCAGTTCAAGACTGTATCTTGCAAGTCACTTGATCTCTGAACCCTATCTATAAAATAGGGATAATAGTACCTCTCAGGGGTGTTGTAAGGGATAAATGCATAACATGCTTGTCAGGCACTTAGGTAAAAATGGGTTGAGGGGGGGCATATAAGTACCTAAAAGAGACCAATATAGTATCTCTCAACTTAAAGGGTCCTAACAGTGGTCTGCAAACTTCAGTTCTGAATAAAAATCACTTCACCATTGAGCAGAACCTACAACCGAGGTGGAGGATGTTACATACAGCACTGCATAATATCAGGCAGTGGAGACTGGGGCTAATCACATCTTGGGTTTTGTTTTTTAAGTCATGGGATCTTTACTGCCTATTTATCACCTTGCAGTCTCATCTGAAAGGCACAGTAAACCTAGAGTTGGTGGTGGGGAAAAGTTGACAGAATTTTTAAAATGATTCTAGAAACTTTTCATTGATGATCTACATTTGGACACTTACATTTAATTCTAAGTATTTTATTTGGATTTACTATCAGACAGATGAAGGGTGCCCCACTGGCAAGGATGCTGGGGATGCAATAGCACCCCCTGACTTGAAGTAAGAATACCAACCAAATGCCTCAAGGCTTTGTTCAGTGGCTTTCAGTGCCTCTGTGGCAGGGCCAGGCTACCCTGCCTTAGTCCAGAAGGAGTTAAGCCCCAGGGCCTGTGTGACGGGGCCAGACTACCCCGCCTTAACCCGGAAGGAGTTAAGTCCCAGGGACTGACAGCGGAAGTCCCGCCTCCCTGGGTGGACTGGGCATGCTCCAAGTGCTATAGGAGTATAAAGGGAGGGAGACCAGCTCATTCTGGGCTGGAGCCCGTAGGAGAAGGACTTGCCGGGGAAGCTCCTGTGGCAGACCAGCCACAGCCGTTGACTGTGCCGGGAGGAGACGCCATCCACAGCCCCCCGACCCCCTGGTGGTTGGAGGAGACCCAGGGGATGACCGAATCCGCTGAGTACCAAGGACCCGATGACACCTGGGAGACCCCAATGGAGAGCCTGCAAGGAAGGGACCCCGGGAGGGTGACAGAGTGGTACCTTTCCGCCCCACAAACCCCTGGGGAAACTCAGCGTGTTTCGGTTGGAACCCCCCGCTGAGTTGGTAGAAAAGCCCTACGCTACGGTTAGGGCCCTGGGTCGGGGCCCCCCTACTGGGGCTGTTACAGCCCAAGTCCTGGCCGCTAGGCTGCGCTACCCTCCACCCGAGGGTTGCTTCCTGGACTCTGGCCGATAGACCCTACTGCCCGGTAAGCGAGGGCTGTGTTACAGACTCCTGCTGTCAAGCCGCGTCTCCTTGAGGAAAAGGGGACGTCATAGACTCTGGCCGCTAGGCCATACTGCCCTGGACTGAAGGGCTATTTGACGGACGGTGGCAGATAGTCCACGCCGCTCGCAACCTTAGGGACGTGGACCATCACAGCCTCCACTATGAAATTATTCCAGTACCCCTGCCTGGTGGGATTTAAAATGGTAGTTATTGCTGTTTAGATTGTTAATGCCAAAAATGTGCTCAGCATGCTTCCATATGTTCAAGAAAACACATTCCCAAAGAGTTTATAATCTACAATGATGGCGTTTAATAATATTTCTCTTTTCTTAAGTTTTATGGCCGTTGGGTATGATGATTCGGGGGGGGGCTTAATGATATGCCTAAAATGGATTAAACTAGATGCTCAGAAATAGACTTTAATCTTTGGAGAAGTTAAATTTTGAAAGGTTTTTGTCAAAGCTCAGGATATATATATTATAAGCCAGTACTGTCTTCAACATTTTATTAATGTTTGTATAAAGAAAAGAAAATCTACAGGTTGTGGCAAATGACCTTAACATTGTGTTTTGCAGTCTTTTTATTACCTTTACTTAATATTCACAGGTTATGACTTATGATAGCTAATGTTCTCATGGTATTTATTTGGATATATTAAGTCTGGATGATAAATGATGCCCGGGCATTCATTGCTTTGATCTTTATTCATATGCCCTGAGTTTAGACATAATGAACATAAAAAAAAACTCAAGCTTTTTTGTACAGGAGGAGGGGTTTGATAAAGAATTGTGGAAGTACTGATGATAATTTCTATCTCCTTCATAAAACAATGTTAGCAAGATTTAAGCTGTCTCTGGAAAGGGATAAGGATATGAGGTCTCTTCTTCAATCACCTATGTGCTTTACACGGGATCACAGTTTTTCATGTAATCTAAAATATATGCTTTGAAGTACAGTAGGACCTCAGAGTTACTCACACCAGGGTTACAAACTGACTGGTCTACCACACACCTCATTTGGAACTGGAAGTATGCAATCAGGAAGCGGGGGGAGGGAAGCAAATACAGTACAGTTCTGTGTTAAATGTAAAATACTAAATAAAAGGGAATTTTTTTTAAAATTAACAAGTTAAGGAAATTGTTTCTGTGCTTGTTTCATTTAAATTAAGATGGTTAAAAGTAGCATTTTTCCTGTGCATAGTAAAGTTTCAAAGCTGTATTAAGTCAATGTTCAATTGTAAACTTTTGAAAGAACCATAACACTTTGCTCAGTCATGAACAACCTCCATTCCTGAGGTGTTTGTAACTCTGAGGTTCTAAAAAGTGGGTTCAGTGTCTACCCTTACCCCTCAAAAGCTACCTGCCTGCTGAATGTTAACTATTTCAAGTTACCTTCCGGATTAATGATATCAAACCCTTGAGGTCATTTGTTACAGACAACTTTTTGTTAAGCAAGAATGAATCTAAGATCAAACTTTCTCTCCATGTCTATTGGACTACTCATGGACTAAGGTACTATTCGGTGCACATTGAAGTATCAAAATATGGTTTGTTAACGTCTTTATGTGGGTAAATAAGTATGCAAAACTGCATCTGTGTGGGTGCAAACGGATTTAGTGCATAAGCTTAAAACTACAACTCTTCCAATTTATACCAGCATTTTTAAAAGTATTGTGAGCAAACCAATTGTTTTGCCTTCATTACTAGTCAAGCCTTTGATTATTAAAACAAGATTCTAAACATCCAATTTTCTTCTTGATGTTTTTGCTGTTTAGTTTTTTGTACTCATTCTAGAGAGGAAAATCAGTGGCATCAGTTTCCCAGTCAGGCTGATTTTCCCCCCCCCCCCCCCCCCCCCAAAGGACCACAAGTTGGGCATCTAGCTTTTTTGTTCCTCAAAAATCTGTCTGACATTCAATACTGCATCTAAATGTTTGGGTTGCCACAGAAATATTCATTTGTTTAGAATACTAACTTCCTTAGACTTTTTATGTTAATTCATGGAAACAATTTAATCACCTTTAATTTAATCACCATTAGTTCTTCAAAATGCAAGTTTTGTCAAGTTACATTCATCTTAGCCTTGTTTCACTCCAGATTAACTACCTCTCATCCCAGTCTTTAAGTGGAAAGGATTCCTGTAGTTCAATTTATAACAAAATACCAAATGAACCACATCCTCTTCCTGCTACTTACTAGGAACTCGGTATAGTCATCAATGATTCTTTGCTATCATTTTTCAGCATTGCATTTCAATACCAGTTGAGAAAATGTTTAAACAGATGTATCTACAGTAGTGACAGGCAAACCTCAAATGGCTTGGAATTTCCATTCAGGTCAATTCCAAAAGTCTGCATGTTTGAACTATTTGGACCTCTTTAGTCTGTAAAGCTGAGTAAAGGAAAACTATGAGAAGGTTTCTTATGATGATTTGCAACTTAAAGCATCTAACAAGATCCAGAAAGTATGGAAGTGTTTGAGATGCTAATTTTTTAAAATTCCAATTTGGTTAAATTTTGGTTCTGTCTTAAGGATTATTTCACCCTTCCCTAGTCCTAGGTGTGTTATCCAGGCTTTTAGAACTCAGGGCTGTGGTAATTTAACTTTTTTTTTTTTTTTTTTTTAGGCAGCGTTAGGAATAAATTAATGGGGACACAGCTTTTTTTGTCTGATAAAAGCATTCTGTTTTGTATCAATCATTTACCTAAAACAACATTTCTATTAGGTTTTAAGCACATACACATATATGCGATAAGATTAGAGCACTCCAAATATAGTTACCCAAAGTCTGAGATGGTTTTGAGCGATCACCAGCTGGGCTTCCGGGGCTCTTTTTCTATTAGCTGATGTGGAGATTAGGAAATAGCTTCTTGCCTGAAGAAAAGCTTTTTTGGACTGCTTTAAGGTATATATTTTTATTTAATTTTTTATAGTTAGTTTTTTATAAAATATATCATTTATAGTATTTTTAGTGGGTTATTTATTTTTAGCTTCAATAAACTGCTTATTTTATTAGCAAAATATTGTTAGTATTTTTAGTTATTACAACAATAAAATTTGTTAGGGGTATTTAGAAATAAGTTTGCTATTTACTTTTTTATTTCATGGTTTGTTAATTTTTTTTATTTTTATTTGCAAAGCTGTAATTTCAGCAATTTTGCCTTGCGTATGAGAGCCCTGACAATTATTTATGACAGCTATGTGATGTTTTGCTTTTAATTAATGGTGGCTCTAAGTACACCCAAAATGGCTGTGGATTAGTTTGGTCAAATTTTGGGGTTACACTCCCCTCCTTGTGAAGGTCATAAGGTGTGTGTTTGTTTGTTTTTACTATTAGAACCTTCATTCATACACAATGAGTTTAATTGGTTGCTAGTGAAAGGCCCTAGCATAGGCTCAAGGGTTTCAACCAAGACCGAGCAATAATTTTCTTACTGTCACTCTTTTTACCCCTGATTTTGCCATTAGAGACCAGACTTCATGTACTTGTTTTGGGGGAGTACTCAGGGTCTGCAGAAATACTGGTTTTTTCAACCAATTGATCTTTCTCCTTATCCAGCATGCCAGTGCTAGGAATAATGCCACATGAAACATCAGAATCACTAAAATTGGATGTAAGACTAAATTAAAGATTCCTGTTGCTGTGGGGTACTATCCCAACAATGTCTCCTACCATTTGTGTTTTGAATTTCTGCTAACCCTTTTAATTACTTGTTTAAATTTATTGGTAGAGTAATGGACAGTGGCCATGATCCTGTCTGCTTCCTGCATATAAATAATTCCATAACTGGGGGTGATTAAATATTTTTACAACAATTAAATTTATTTTAATGGGTACAGGTATTTTATAAGAGTATGAGGTGTATTTTATTCTTAATTTATTTGTATTATAATTTAGGAATTTAAAATTACATTTAATAGCTACAATATCGCAAAAACACTATTTTGGGAGGGATTATAGGTTATATTGTGCACAAAATTATGAGCACCGGCCACCAACTTTTAAGACCTACACAGTTGTTATTCACATAAAGAGATTTATTTGCAAAAGGATTAAAGGCAATTTTTTTTGGTTACTTGAAAATATATATTTTGTGACTCCAAACTATTTTTGGTATATTTATATTTAATTTTTGAATGTTTTAAAGCAGGCTTTTAGTTATTTATATATTTATTACCACTGAGCCTTTTTATGGTCCATACTTTGTGGTTTATGGGTTTTATTACTGTTTGGTAAATATCAAAGCCTAGGGTCACAGTGGACAGAACCCATTTTATATTTGCCTGTGACATTAGCAAAACAAATGCAGTAATTTTTTGTTACATTTTTGATTATAGGTAAAATTTACCTTGGTGGAATATTTTTAAATACTTTTAATTTTAAGGGTGGTGTTTTGCTAATTTTATTTTGAATTATATTTTTACCCTGTTAACTTGCAGAAGTGATCCTTTTCTTGGATTGCTTCCATTTTTTCAAGACTTGTGCCACTTTGTCTTGTATGGAGCTTAACTGATTTCAGGAGACCTTAAGGCAGTGGTGGGCAACGTGCGGCCTGCAGGTTGCATGCGACCCATCAGGGTAATCTGTTTGTGGGCTGCGAGACATTTTGCTGATGTTGACCATCTGCAGGAACCGTCGCCCGCAGCTCCCAGTGGCCGGGAACAGAGAACTGCAGCCACTGGGAGCTGTTGGGGGCGATGCCTGCGTCCGCAAAATGTCTTGCAGCCCACAATCTGCTTACCTGGGCCCCAGATTGCCCACCACTGCCTTAAGGGGTATTGCCAGTTTCTTTTATGTGGTGTCATTCTGTATTTATTGTGTTTGCAATTATTTTTATTTACATTAAGAACTTTTATTTTTGTGGTTTCAGAGTAGCAGCCGTGTTAGTCTGTATCCGTAAAAAGAACAGGAGTACTTGTGGCACCTTAGAGACTAACAAATTTATTAGAGCATAAGCTTATTTGTTAGTCTCTAAGGTGCCACAAGTACTCCTGTTCTTATTTTTGTGCTAATTGCTACATATCTATAATAAAGCAATTAGCACAAATAAATTCTTATTAATAAAAAATAATTACAAATACAATAAATTTGAATTTTGTGGGACTTGGGGACATTAAAAAAAATTAAATAAATCTTCATAGTTCTTATATAATTGTTGGACAAACTTTCTGCAGTGGGATTTTAGGACCAAAATGTTTGGCAAAGTGAGATTTATAATTACTTTTTTTTTTTTTTTTTTAGGGTGTGGGATGGTTGAATTACCAATTGTTTTTATATAGTGGTTTGAACTACGTATGCCCAAACTAAATTGGTTACAGGGGGCTTTAATGTTTATATTTTTATGCCTATAATTATGTGGATTTTTGAAGGAGCCACTTTGTTATATTGGACTACATGTTAATTTTATTAAGGCATTAATTGTTTTAGTTATATATTTTTATTTTTGTTGTACCTTTTTTTGAGGACCTAAGACATCTGAAGTACAGGGCAAAATAACCTCCCATTGTCCTTCTGGTGGTATTATTTGTAACCTCTCCTCACCCCGACTTTATTGCCCAATGTTTGGGGGTAAATGGGATTGTTTCAGCCTAAAATGAATTGGCTTTTTCCCTGGTGTTGTCCGCTTGGAGATGTCAGTCCATAAATTACTTTGGGCTTACTACAATTAAATAACAGCTTGTCAGTTTTTACTCAGAGAATGCAGAGACTACCTGGATATCATCCAGTTTGGCCCAATTAACAAATTTATGCCCCCCTCCCCACTAGCCCTTATGTATATATGAAGATGGTGGTATTGCCACCAAAATGGTAGGGATTCTCTACTCACCAGAGTAGACCATTTGCAACCCAAACCATAACACATGGCCAGTTTTCACTCATTTCCACGCTAATATTTACGCTAATATTTACATTGTCCAAATTGAAGCCTTTCAATTTTACTGCAGTGGAATTATATTCATTCAAGGGGCCTGAAAAAGCAATTTGTTTTCCTGGGATGTTGGGATCAGTGATGTTTGGGGTATTGTTTACTTTACATTTTGCTGTTATTTAAGGGAAGTTTCCCCATGGCTTGAAAACAACAGGTTCTGGATTAACACCACTAAACGAGCAGGTCTGCAATCCAAATGCCAGCAAAAGCACCACACGGGGTGCACAGTTTCCAAGGTCTTTCAGCATTCATACAGTTAACAATTTAAAACACAAATCAAAACAAACTTTTCCCTCTCCCTATATAGCGGGAGGTACTGCTAGACATTTAAGCTAAAATTACTAACTTTATTTACTAATTACTACCAAATGGGTCTGAGTAACTCCTCCCCCATTTATTTTTTGGAGAGGTGTGGGTTTTTTTGTTTTGTTTTTAATTTTAATTTTTAACTGTGCTTTGAGCACCCACATGGGGCTCAGCAAATTCATCAGCCCTGATTTGCTTAGGGCTTGCTGGGGCTGGACACATAACCATTGTTAATTTTGGCTGGGGCTCGGACGAACAGCTCGGGCCAGCCCAATGGGGAAATGGGAGGCTCAAGCTAGCCCCATGCATTGTCCCATTTTCCCTTTGGGAAATATGGTCACCCTACCAATGCTGCAAAGCCCAAACTGCTGCCAAAAATCTCCTTTTAAAGGGGGTGAATCCCCGCTTTACCTCAATGGAAGGTTAGTAGGCATACACCACAGGGCAGAGCCCTGTACCATGGTTTTGATGTAGTACAGCTCCCATCCCCCTCTTACTAGTTGTCAGTTGCAGCACAAACAGCTGTTCCACCCAGGGAAATGCTAGGGCTGGAGCTTGAGCTAAAGCTTGTTAACTGGATCGTGGCTTCCTGCTGTTGAGAGCCCCAGTCCCACTCTGCTCCCTCCTTTAACGATCCATGCAGTGGGGCTGCCTTTTCTGAAAAACACTTAATCAAATTTTGGAAGAAATTAGCCATTCTTAGAAAGTATTTAAGAGCTGATACATTTGTGGGAGTTGGGAGTTTAAGAATCAGTTCCACTCTCTGTTGGTCAGGGGAACGTCCCTCCTGTCCCAGAGTCACCCCAAGGTAGTTTACTCATTGGGAGCACAACTGGGCTTTTTGCCCCTGGTCTGAGTGCTAACCTGTGTGTGTGTGTGTGTGTGTGTGTGTGTGTGTGTGTGAAAATTTGTCCAGATTATATGCCTTTTTCATGACAGGCGAAGTATTGTCTGATGAAGCCACATCAGCCCCCTTTAACATCACCAACGGCGTGAAACAAGGATGTGTTCTCGCTCCTGTCCTATTTAACCTGTTCTTTGCATGTGTCCTTAACCATGCAGTGAAAGATCTGGACCGAGGTATATACTTGAAATACTGGCACGATGGTTCACTTTTTGACCTCCGTCGCCTGAATGCAAAGACTAAGTCAGTGCAGAAACTTCTTCTTGAGGCACTCTTTGCTGACGACTGTGCCCTCATGGCTCACACTGAAAATGATCTTCAGCACATTGTCAACAAGTTTGCTGAGGCCTCGCAACTTTTCGGACTAACTATCAGCCTCGGAAAGACAGAAGTTCTCCATCAACCTGCACCTGGATCAAATGCTTCTGTCCCGAGTATCTCCATCGATGGCACTCAGCTGAAAGTAGTGGAGAACTTTAAATACCTGGGTAGTGTCATATACAGTGATGGATCACTGGATAATGAGATCAATGCATGAATATCCAAAGCAAGCTAGGCACTTGGCTGTCTGCGTGTCAAAGTTTTAAATCACCATGACAACCGGATGTCAACAAAACTGCTTGTGTACAGAGCTGTTCTTTCATCTTTTTTGTACGGGTCTGAAACATGGACACTATATAGGCATCACATCAAGCAGCTCGAAGCATTTCACATGCGCTGCCTCCATAACATCATGAAGATCCGCTGGCAAGACAAAGTGCCCAATCTCGAGGTCCTTGAGAGAGCCCAGATGACAAGCATCGAAATGATGATCATAAAGTCACAGCTACGTTGGACTGGTCATGTCAGCCACATGGATCCCCGCCAGCTTCTGTATGGTGAGCTCTCCCAGGGCATCCGGCATATAGGTCGTCCACAGAAACATTACAAGGACACCATCAAAGCCAATCTGCAGTACAGCAGTATCAACCTAGGGACCTTGAGGACACCGCCAGCGACAGAACACAGTGGCGTGCAACAGTCAGAAATACCTGCATTGCCTTTGAGGAAGACCGCTGCCGGCGTCTACAAGAGGCACTCGAACGACATCATAGAGCATCAGCAGGGCACAATCCACTGACCGTGAACTTCCCATGCACCATCTGCAACAAAATGTGCACCTCTAGAATTGGCTTGTATAGCCATCAGAGGGCACACCATAAGACCAACAACTGATGATTTGCACAGATTTGTCATCATCAGATCGATGGACTAACAAAAGAATGTGTGTGTATCTCGCGCACACACACAATTGCTTTCAGGCATCCCATCCCACATCTTGAGTGCATGACAAATATGGTCAATCTTCCAGGCCATGGGCACACTTGCAAAACACTATTTTTTTCCCCACCTTTGGCCCTCGCCTTCCTGTAGGGTACTTTTTGGGAAGGCTGTTGCTTTAAACAGGGTTGCTTCATGCAGAACCACATATCCCCTTATGGCAATGAAAATAAACAGCAATTTTGAGCCCAATTTTTTTTTTTGTATGCTATAGGTTCAGAACACTCCAAACATAATTACCCAAAGTCTGAGATGGTTTTGAGTGAACATCAGCCGGGTTTCCAGGGGCCTTTCTTCCATCCAGCTGATGGGGAGTTTAGATGTCAGCTCCTTGCCCAAAGAAAAGCTCTCTGACTGCTTCAAGGCATTTACTTTTACTTAATTGTTTATAACTAATTGTTTATAAAACACATAATTTATAGTAATTTTACTGGGTTATTTTTAGCTTTACTAAATCATTTATTTTTATTAGCAGATCATTTTTAGTAAATAATACAATTTATACATTGGGGTAATTAGAACCAAGGTTATTATTCACTTTTATTTTTATGGTTTAATTTATTTTAATGTATTTTAATTAGCAAAGCTGCAACTGCAGCAATTTGGCCTTCCCTATAAGAGCCCTGGCAATTATTTTTATTTATGTGGCATTTTGCTTTTAATTAATGATGGCTAAATACACCCAAAACAGCTATAGTTTAGTTTGGTCAGACTTTAGGGTTACAGATAAACTGAGTCACTACCATAGCTGAACTTCAGCTTGTAAATTAAAATTACATATTGGAGGGTGGCCAACATTTTCCAACTTAACTCTCCTTGCCTGTGGACAGTATATAATGTTTTTGTCAAATGCCATAAATTGATAATCAGGGGCCTGTTTATAATGTTAAACTTATCCTTATTTTCCTTTTTAGAAGCCCATTTTGTTTTCAAAACATTGCATTTTTGATCATGATCTGAACTGCATGCCACACACAGAGAAATGCATCTCCTCAGAATGTTATCTCGATAGGAAGTGTCATTGCCAGACATAATTACACACACAAAAACTGCATAATTTTATTCATATATTAATAGGCATCCCAAACTTTACCAGGTTTGAGCTCAGTAGCAACATACAAGTTTGTGGCTGTCATTTTAACCCACTATTTCAACTCTTTTCCCACCCCCATACATACACACACACACACACACTTGTATCTATGTGCCTGAGATCAAAGACATTTTTCTTAATTGAAACTTCCTGTCCTGATTATTGGGACACTAATGGCCACCGAGCAATATCTAGTTTAGTTTAAAGAGACTTAGTCTTCACAATCAATCTCTTAGGCTAGGTCTATACTACCCGCCTGAATCGGTGGGTAGAAATCGACCTCTCGGGGATCAATTTATCACGACAATCGATCCCCGAATCGGCGCTCTTACTCCACCAGGGGAGGTGGTAGTAAGCGCCGCCGACAGAAAGCCGCAGAAGTCGATTTTGCCGCCGTCCTCACAATGGGGTAAGTCGGCTGCGATACGCCGAATTCAGCTACGCTATTCACTTAGCTGAATTTGCGTATCTTAAATCAACTCCCCCCTGTAGTGTAGATGTACCCTCAGAAAAGTAACAGAGGGTCCTGTGGCACCTTTGAGACTAACAGAAGTACTGGGAGCATAAGCTTTCGTGGGTAAGAACCTCACTTCTTCAGATGCAAGTAATGGAAATCTCCAGAGGCAGGTATATATCAGTGTGGAGATAACGAGGTTAGTTCAATCAGGGAGGGTGAGGTGCTCTGCTAGCAGTTGAGGTGTGAACATCGTACATTGGCCAAACTGGACAGTCACTACGCAAGAGGATAAATGGACACAAGTCAGATATCAGGAATGGCAATATACAAAAACCTGTAGGAGAACACTTCAGCCTCCCTGGCCACACAATAGCAGATGTAAAGGTTGCCATCTTACAGCAAAAAAACTTCAGGACCAGACTCCAAAGAAAAACTGCTGAGCTCCAGTTCATTTGCAAATTTGACACCATCAGATCAGGATTAAACAAAGACTGTGAATGGCTATCCAACTACAGAAACAGTTTCTCCTCCCTTGGTGTTCACACCTCAACTGCTAGCAGAGCACCTCACCCTCCCTGATTGAACTAACCTCGTTATCTCCACACTGATATATACCTGCCTCTGGAGATTTCCATTACTTGCATCTGAAGAAGTGAGGTTCTTACCCACGAAAGCTTATGCTCCCAGTACTTCTGTTAGTCTCAAAGGTGCCACAGGACCCTCTGTTGCTTTTTACAGATTCAGACTAACACGGCTACCCCTCTGATACTTGACCTCAGAAAAGTATGCCTCTTCTTTCTTTGCAATCCCTTCTAGTTCTCTCGGGAGGAACAAACTATTGTAGGCAAATTTTGCTCCTTCTGATTTCAATAGTGAAAAGTTCAATATTGGCTTCACTGAGAGCAGGATTGGGCCAATCTGACACTTCTGTAGAGTTGGTCAAAAATTTGATCTCAATACAAGAGAGTCTCATTGAACTATTCCTGTATTCTCCTTGTTTCTATTCCGTTTGGGTTCCTTTTCTAATTTCATCAGAAGGGATATCTGAGCCCCTTTCAGGGGCCTATGAGTGAGTGAAATTAACATCTGTGGCATGTGGTCCATTTTTAAAAAAAATCTCTTCTGAAAAGGAAAACTGTGTTTTTAATAAATCATGTGTACTCTCTGCTAAAACATTTGTAGTAGCAAAGGCAAGGCCAATGAAGTGTGCCTTTCATTCAAAATGAAAAGTGCGTGTGTGTGCGTGTGTATGTTATCCCATGTACTCCTTTCCCTCCAATTCACTATTGCATAACATCCCTGTGGCAGCTACAACCGTTGTTTACATGGAAAAGCAATAGGAAAATACACTGTGTAACTTTTACTGTACTTTATTTAGGAGAGTGGTTGAAAACAAGGAGCCAGCAATTTTGAGACCAGCACGTTCTCCACACAGTGGTGACTGGTTGCCAAAAGAAATGGTCTGGCTGCAGGTGAAGTGAAGGGTGCCCTTTAGTACATCTTTCTATTCTCCTCTTCAGGTGGACTGTATTTCAAACCAGCAAAACTAGGATATTATGGTTGGGGGATAAAGCAGGCTTGTGAGAAAGCCAGAAGAAAGGACTCTCTTCTTGCATCTACCCATTATTCCTCTCCCAAGCCTGGGACCCACTACAATGGAAGAAAGGATTAATACTATTGCTCTGTGATCCCTTATTGTTCTCTCCCACCAGTGTAGTTCTACCTGATCATCCCCCCATCCCAAACATTACCACTATTTGACTCAGTTCTCCCTACCCTCAACCTGTCCCCTTCCTGATTCAGAACCTCTTCAAGCCCTCCCTCCCCATCTCCCGCCAAACTTTTCTTCCCAACATATTTCAACCCCACCTCTTTACTTTTTACCTAACCCATCCACAGCTCAGAACCACTCCCTTCACCTGTAAAGCCTTTCCCACTATAATCAAAATACTATCCCTCCAACACATACAACCCTCTAGACTCAGAAAATGCATCTCCAGGCTCAAAATCCTTCCTTTTTCATCCTGACAACACGCATCCTCACCACCAGGCACAGACGCCCTGCCCACCCCCGCTCCATATCATAATCCCATTTATGCCCCTCTCCCCCTCAGTTATTTGCCACTGATCCTAAAGAAGGAGGAGTGGAGGCAGCAGGGAACATATATAGAGATTCCATATTGTGGATTAGTCCCAGAGGCCTTTATTTGCTTCTGTTTCCTTCCTCTGCTGTTTTGCCCATGCTCCCTGCAGTCTGCAGCTCATGAAGTTCTTATAGCACAGGGGCATCAAGCAGACATATATATGTTTTTCAGATCTCTGGTAGCTCCACAAAGACTATATTCCCAACTCCATTTCTCTTCCCAATGCTTGCTACAGTCAATGGGCTCCATGTATAAAGGAGTCCTTCAGTGGCAGCCAGATGTAATGCATAATCTGCTCCAAGCCAATCAGGATTCTCCCAGTAGCAGCAGGCAGTACTGCATTAGCCACCTTGCACATTGTCTGGAGGTGACTGACAGCTGTGACCTCGATGGAAGTTAGCCACATTAATCCCTAATGACCAGCCTAACACTCCTGTCTCCACAAACCCACTAGCAAGAGTTCCAAAGACCATATTTGAACCTCTGCTCCAAGCCTCCTATCCCTCTTCTAGATTTCCTTTTTAAAATTCCCATACACTATACATCAATGGTCTGGGCATCACTGTTTCCTGTGCTTTTTTGCTTTAGCAATTTCATTCTGCTTTTCTTCTCAGAAGCAGCTTATATAAGTAAGAGAAATACTTCCTGCCAGGCTTTGTGTACTACCATGGATCAGATTCTAGTAGCCTTGTTCTTTTGAGTAAAACCAACTCCACGAGTAGACCCACTGAAATCAGTGGGACTTGTCAGAGAATAAGGTGCGCTGAAAATGAGTATGTAAAGCATGCATGCAAATTGTTGTGCTGGATCTCTGAAAACTTAAATGAACTTTATTTGGAAATAGTCAGACATACTCAGTTCTTAACATGAGATTTATTTTTCATTATTGTTTTTAACCAAGTCTTCTGATGATCAGACAGTGTGGGAGGGCTTTCTTTTGTTCCTCTTTGAACCTGCAGTGATGTAATGCTGCTGGATGAATTGTTCTTTGCTTGGTAATATATTATGATGAAATAACTACCAAAGCACGATATCACTTCAAGTTGGAGAAATAGAAGCTTAACTGCATGGGGAAACCTTTACTTTTGTTTTAATATCTTCAATAATAGCCAAGAGAAATGGAAGTCAGTGTGCTGGCCAATTACACTTAATTTTGATTGAGCATTCTTTTATTATTCCTCTGTGTGCTGCAGGCTGAAAGTTCACCTTTGACATAATGAACGAGGTCTATATCCACTTCCAGCCCTGGATATTGTGCCTGCCTACAAATTATACTCCATCTACGCTGTGCAGTGAACATTCACAGCATCATACCTTCCTAAATAACTACCGGTAACTCTTAAATTTTGAGTACGAAAGTGTACTCATTTCTGGATTTCAAACTATGCCCATCATACAGTGCATGTGTGTCTGACTCCCAGAGACTATAATTTGGATGTGGCAATTAGAATAAGCCAATTTACAGAAATTTTAAAAAAAGGTGCACTTCAATTTAAATAATTGTTCCATGGATTTATGAATGAAATTGCTACTTTTCAAAGGTTCAATTTAATACTAATGTATTTTCTAGATTCTATCCAACTGTATACCACTGATTGTAGTGACAGGATTCAATCAAAAACATGTTTCTACTTTCCTAATATCCTAGTTTTGTCCTATTTCAGCAATGTGACTTTTTTTTTATATTGGTCTCTGACAACCTCTAACAAAAAGAATCATGATTTAGTACAAAAGTAATAAGTCATGTGGTAACAAATAATGTTCTGCAGTAGGATTAGAGAATGGTAGTGGTTTTATACATAGATTCTGTAGCACAAAGGGGAATTTTATTGAACACCGTGATATGGTCCAGAGAGATAAGAGCTTCACTATTGAACTAGTGCTGAAAATACAGTGGCAGTACATGATTAAATAGATTTCATTTAGATTTATATAAAAGCCTAGGCACCTTAAAGATTCACAGTGCATGTATCCAGTCTCGATTTTTCTAGACTTTTTGAATCTTTTAAATTAATAATCAGTCTACCATGAGTTTCTTCATTGGTCTGAAATATAACTTGGCATTCCTTTACTTTGAAATGCTGGCCAAAAATAATTGGCTTCCTGTGTTGTTTTGTATCTTCGTTATGTACTATAGCTTGTATTTGCATTATCCTTTGGGAAAGACTTCCATTGCCCTCAGGTCAGGCTGTAAAATCTTCATTGGCATAGTATTCATATGGCTCAAAGTTCAGTGTTTGGTTTCCGAACAAGCCTCTTTCAATGGTCTCAGTGGGTTTTGACCCTTTAACACAGCCAAATGTGGTGAACATGCAAGTGGCACCTCTGACTCCTGCCCCTGTAGGCGGTCTTGGACAATTACTCCTCCCTGGAAATGTTTTCACTTTCGGATGGGAAAATGGTTGCATAGTTTATATTTATTTATTCTATTTTATTTAATAATTATAAATTATAGCAGATCTTGTCTAAAGAGTAAAACAAGGTAAATGTGCTCTCCCTCCATCTTTAAAGGAAGTTAGAGCTATATACTGGGCTGGGTGAAGGGCTGCTGGATGCCATCTCCCAGTTATTCTCGTGGACATGTAGCAGGGCACTCTAAACCTGAAACCCTTATCTTGCATGGTTGGTAGGGAAGCAATATTAACATGGTGCTCACAGAAGTTATAAATGCTATGGATTTTCCATCTTTGTTTCTTTAGCCCATAACTTTCCCTGCCTTCCTGGTCAAAGAAGCACCATCAATATGAGGCCAGATGTTACCACATATCCTGCCTCTGGGATCAGTGTGTAAAGATTCTGCCATCTGCCCCCTCCCCCCTCCCCACGCAATCTACGTGGTGTTGTAGATTATAACATTGAATGTCTTCTGCAGTTGTGGATGAGATTGAATGCCAGAGCAGAAATACTGAAGAAATTGTCCCTAAGGAGGAGACCTGGTTTAGATGAAGTTGCTATGAGTAGGAAGCTGTGTGCTTCAAAATCAGTGGACTTGAGGTATCAGCCTCACCTTCCATCTTTAGGATTCACATTTCCCCAAATCTCCTCCTCACTACCTAGTAGTGCAAGAATCATCCATGCTGCAAGGAAGGGGACCAGATACTGTACTTTTTTTATAGATTCATAGATTCATAGATTATAGGACTGGAAGGGACCTCGAGAGGTCATCGAGTCCAGTCCCCTGCCCGCATGGCAGGACCAAATACTGTCTAGACCATCCCTGATAGACATTTATCTAACCTACTCTTAAATATCTCCAGAGACGGAGATTCCACAACCTCCCTAGGCAATTTGTTCCAGTGTTTAACCACCCTGACAGTTAGGAACTTTTTCCTAATGTCCAACCTAGACCTCCCTTGCTGCAGTTTAAACCCATTGTTTCTGGTTCTATCCTTAGAGGCTGAGGTGAACAAGTTCTCTCCCTCCTCCTTATGACACCCTTTTAGATACCTGAAAACTGCTATCATGTCCCCTCTCAGTCTTCTCTTTTCCAAACTAAACAAACCCAGTTCTTTCAGCCTTCCTTCATAGGTCAAGTTCTCAAGACCTTTAATCATTCTTGTTGCTCTTCTTTGGACCCTTTCCAATTTCTCCACATCTTTTTTAAAATGCGGTGCCCAGAACTGGACACAATACTCCAGCTGAGGCCTAACCAGAGCAGAGTAGAGCGGAAGAATGACTTCTCGTGTCTTGCTCACAACACACCTGTTAATGCATCCCAGAATCATGTTTGCTTTTTTTGCAACAGCATCACACTGTTGACTTATATTTAGCTTGTGGTCCACTATAACTCCTAGATCCCTTTCTGCCTTACTCCTTCCTAGACAGTCTTTTCCCATTCTGTATGTGTGAAATTGATTTTTCCTTCCTAAGTGGAGCACTTTGCATTTGTCTTTGTTAAACTTCATCCTGTTTACCTCAGCCCATTTCTCCAATTTGTCCAGATCATTTTGAATTGAAAAGAAGAAGCTTAGGTAATGTAAAGTTTGCAACCATTATAGGGCTTCACACTGATTTGGGAGACAGCATAACATTCAACCTTCAGAATGTAAGAAAATATTAATAAAACTGATCCTATCGATGAGACTAGCTAAGCAGGCATATTTTGAACAGTTACAGAGAATACTAGTTTTGTTATGAAGGGACAAAAAGTAATGAGAAAAATGCATGGAAAAGTGGAAAAAACAACTATTTTCCCCAAAATTATATTGTATAATTCAAGGAGCATATTGGATTTTAGTTCTATTTTTCCTCTGTGTTGGATATATAGTGCTTGGTATCTAGGTACCAAGTAAAGGAGGTTGATAGAAATGTATGAGTGAGAAATTTCAGGATAAAAGGAGTATATTTTGGTTTTAACATTGTAAAGTTAGAAGAGGTAAAGAGGGGATTTTAACAGAATCTGACTTAAAGCCTATTCTCATTTACACTATTTTACTTCATACCCCTCGGGTGAAAGTGGGAATCAGTCCTGTAGAATCACTACCACAACCTTCTAATTCTCTGTTAATAGGGGGGTTGAAGCACCTAGTTTTCTCTACTGGATTCTAAGAAAGAGTGTCTACTGTGCCCTTAAACAACTTTTTATTCATGAAAATTTCCAGGATAAGGACTGTACATCTGTGTATACCTGCCTGGTATTGTGTGTGGGGAGTGTGTGTCATTTGAATCTGAACACATGGACCATATTTTTAGCTATCATCACAGTATTTCCAAGACCAGGGTAGTAGTATGTCCTCTTCTCTCTCTTGTTTGGCTTGCATTATCCTTTGTTTCTAGATATATTGCAATATGCTATTTATTGCCTGCCTGTGGCCTTCTCCTCTTCTAGCAATTTCACAAACACTTTGTTAACATTTTTAAAATGCCAGTGTTTTAAAAAAGGAAAAGTGTTCCAGGCTGTTTTTTCCCCATACTCTTAATTCATTTAGCATATTTGGATATTTGTTTTACTTTTCGGATCAAGAAGATGAAACCTAGCAGAAGTAGTGTTGTATTCTATGACTTATGAAGTGCTGGGTATACTTACTGTACTACATAAATCATTGGTGATAAAAAGGTAATGAATCTCGGAGAGGACATAGTGTCCCACTGTGCTGATTAGCACTATAGATTTAGAATGGGGAAGCAAAGAAGCAACAAACTAAGATCCCAGTTTGGAAACACTTAAACATGTACTTCACTTTTAAATGTGAGTGATTCCATTAAAGTCAACGGGAGTATTTGCATTCTTAATGTGAAGTTCTTGCCTAAATTGGCAGGATCAGTCCATACATCTGAGGAAGATTCTCAGTTTCTTGAGTCAGTCTGGATATATGGCATCTGCTTGCTGCAGGGTCCTTCTCTCATAAATTACAGTTAGGTTTCTTTCTGCCAACTTTGAAACAAAAGAAAGGCCTTTTCATATATAAAAGGCGGGTGATGGGGTGGGAGGGGTGGTTTAAATAACCTCCAGGACTAGAAATCTTCTATAGCAGATTTAAGTCATCTCTAGCAAGTTAATATTCTGAAGCAGTGTGTGAAACATTTTGAAAACCTACTCCAAAGGAATATGGGCTATTTGTGAGTTTATCCAATCTTAAATCTCCTGTGAAATAGGAGTCACATACTTGGTGCTGTTATGAGTCTGAACAGACATGCCTATCCTTTTATTAAAAGATAGTTTATAGATAAAATGGCACCTTGAGTCAGATACATCCATGGTGTAACACAATCTTCAGTGAAGTAATAGAAGATTTCTACCTGGTCACACATATTTAGTGACTTTTTAAAATCTATTTGTGTATTGTCTTTCTAAATGTTGACATTACTTTGCTGCCATCTTTGCTTAGAGACTCAGAGAAAAGCTCTTAAATTCCAATTGAACTAAAGCCAAGGCATTTTCCCTTCTTGATAACAGTTGACTAAGTGCCAGAGGCAACTACATAATATGGTAAATCATATACTTTAAGCCCCGCGCCCCCAAATCTGAGGCACAGCATATAGACATATGGCTTGCATCACAGAGCTTCAATTAGCATCACTAGGTGAGGGTGTGAGGTGGGTGGGGTGAGAATAAGACATATGTTTGTACAGAACAAATTTTTAAAGGCCAACTGTACAATTTATAGCTAAGAGAATCAATATTTATGCAGACATGTCTGCCAAATAAAATTATAAGTGGAACCTTCTGCCACTAGCCTGGGATATAGTCTACAATTTCAATTATACCTATATGGAAACAAAATGTATTTATATATAACTTGGATGTGGAAGAGGTCTCAAATTCCTTTACTATTATTTTTCCCCTACTTTCTTTCATGTTCGATGTCCATGTGTTTTTTTTTTTTTTTTTTTTTTAAATTATTTTTACTGGTTTTTTTTTTTCCCTTTGTAATTCATCCAGTGTAGTCAAGGGTCATTTAACTTTGCCTACACTGGCTAATTGGGTACTTTCATAAACATCTATCGACAGAAAAAGGCCACTGACACTGCAGGAAAGCTGATACTTTTCTTCTGACTGGCTGTATGTACATATTAACCTTCTAGATATACATATTTTTATGCAGGAGAAAAGAATAGAGTTGAACATTTGTTGATAGCTTTGCATATCTAGGTCACTGACAGTGGAGCTCCTTGTGGATATTAATGAATAAGTTTGGTGAGTTGCTTTCCAAATAACTTTCTCTTTTGCATAGTGTGCAGTACTTTTTTGTATCGTAATTTCAGTGCAAAAGGACCTCTTCCAACACTTTTTGCTTTCAGATGAATATACAGAATACTGATAGAAAAGTGCATCAGCTCTATTTTGTATTTTTTTAAAATGATACCTACATTATATTAATGTTACCTACATTTCATTAATTTGTTGCTTGAATTGCAGAATGGCTGCACTACTGAGATTTATCAGTCACAGTTTTTAAGTATGGACCTGAATAACCTTTTTATTTTGGCTTTCACTAAATTCCCATCCAGTTAGGCAACAAAGCTGGCTAAATGTTTTTATTTAAATTTCAAAAAATGTTGATTACTGCACAAACGTGTCAAAAAACAACAAAGAATTTGAAAGTGTTGCCATCACGCAAGCTAGTCCAGCTTCCTCTGAAAGCTAGTCAAGGATCCCTCCTGGCTGAAGGTCGTGGGCTTCACATAGAGCTGGCAGAGGTGAAGGAAGTGAAGGGGAAGGTGGAGCCAGAGAGATGTGGCCCTATTCTATTCCTTCTTTGAGCCAACTGGCTTGTTTGTCGGGTGCACGTCAGTCTTTTCCACATGATTCAGCCCACTGCTAGCTAATCCCACAAGAGCTGTAGGAACACTCATGTGCATATGATGTGTAAATAAAAGGAGAAATGGAAGTAGATTTCTTTTCCCCCACCTGGCCTTTTGATGCTGCTGCTACTGATGTTGAAGATCTTCTGATCCTTCTGTGAAATCTGCTTCCACATCCACTGCCGTTGGCACATTTGCTAACTATAAACCAAATCCTACATGCTGCTGTGTGCAGGTGGACAGCTGTGCCCATCTGGACCCCCAAAGGCTTCATGGGAGTCACCCCCACAGAGTTTTTGTAGATTGATGATTAACTTGGAATCTGATACTTTGTTAGAAGCAAACTTTATTAATATATGTGAACGTGATTTAAAATTGGTCAGCTGCTTCAACTTCATTTGGTAAAAGCTTTTAATTTTCCCTGTCCCCATCATTTTATTTGCACCATCTATGCATTTTTTTCACTTGGCCTGACTATCTCCTTTCTTTGGAGCTTTACAGTATTGAGAGCATATAGTTTTCTTGTGCTTGTAAGTTTCCATTAATCAGCTTGAATTTTGTAATTTGTTTAGTTTTATGGTAATCATTCCTAGGGTTGTTACTATAGAATGGATGGGGAAACCAGTACGGCTGATGAACTGAAAATAACATAGACCTTAGTGCACTCTTAATGCTTAGCTCCCCTTTATGGCAGGCCTAGGGAGATTTGGAATCCCTCCTCCCTTTCTCTACCCAGAAGAAAAGGGTAGCTAAGACCCAGCTCAGAAGTTGCTGCATCCCATCTCCCATTTGTTGTTGCCTTCTCTAGAAAAATGAAGAAGGCCTTCCCCTCCTAACCCTGCCACCTGGAAGATGGGAATGGGTGGCCCATCTAGGATTTACTTAAAGAGGAAAGGAATGGGCTGATTGTCTGACTCCCACAGATCAACTTTCACCAGCACCCTTTCGCATCAAATGTGTGGTTTGACAGGAGTAGACTATTGAAGGAGAGGATTACTTAAAAGGTGTAGATAACAATCTGAATTATCAGAGACTAAGATTAGTTCTTTAAATTTACCCAGCACTATTTATCATTTCCATTCACTTCAGTCTGATGGAATCCTATCTACACTTCTTAAGTATTTGCCCTTTCTTAATCCGAAGTCCTGCTCTGTTCTTGTATTTATCACAACTCACACCGTGTTGTAGCAATCCTCTCTTCATTATGTTCATGTTAAGTTCTCTTCTTCCTGTAGAGAATACACTGAATTTTTCTCCAACTATTTTCAGCAACTCTGTTATTCTAGCTGTTATCTCCTGTACACATAAAAAAAGAAATGCTTTTTCAGATGTGACCTCACTAGTCCCTGTTAAAGTGTTAGAATATTTTTCCTTGACTTGAAGTACATTCAGTACTTCTATTTCTACAGCACAGAATTCTTTTACTTAAGTTCCACCTACTGCCGATATTTTCATTCACAAGCATTTCCAGATCCTTCTCCAGCTCAGTACTTTTATAGTACATGGCTGCTGAGTATTTATTCTATTTTTAAGAATGGTATCCATATTAGAGTTAATATATTATACATCTCACTATCTTACATTGTAGGAAGCAACTTATCTGCCTCTGGAATGGTTTTTTCTTTTTTTTTTTTTTTTTGCTTCCCACTCATTTGGCCTTGTTTGTCATCAAGTAATTTTGTCATTCCCTTCATGCTGCTGCTGCTAAGATATTTATACATAAAAAGCCCAGTGCTTGTTCCATTAAACTGCCATTGACTTAAATTGGAGCAGAATAGGGTTCAAAGGAAGGAAAATAATTCACTGACAAGTTGCCCAGCCTAGCTTGCTGATTGACATCATAGGCCCAATGTTAGATCATTCTGGCCCCCTAGCCTATTTGGTTCCCCATAGACATAGCCTGTGACTACTGCAAACATACTAGTACCAAAGCAAGAATGTTGCCATAAATCATGATACTACAAATCCTTATGTGCACAAATGGAACACTGGAATTATTTGTGTGAGCAAAGATTATTCATGTAACAGAGGATTCATTGTAACAGGCTTACATTCTATAACTTTTCTCCCCCAAACACTCTCAGTGAAGCTTTACATATTTGTATTCTTCACACACTTTTTTTCTAGATCCATAACCAACTAAATTACATTGATTTATTTAGCTGATGTGTCCCTTTTGTCAATAAATACTTGTGTTCTGTTATAGCTCTCTTCAATATCCTTTTGCTTTGTGTTTAGAAAATATACTTCTGATGTTTATATTACTCATGTTATCTCTTGGACAGTCTTCATTCTTCATCTTTACTTAATGCTTTTTAAGACTTAATTTGATTTTTCTAATCTCTCCTGTGCCCCCTTTCCACCTAAAGTTATTGTAAGGCTACTACATACTTTTAATTAGTACTGGTGTTTCTTTGGCAATCAACCTTGCTCATTATACCAAGATTTGGTTGCTAGTTTATCTGTGTAAACATCAGACATACATTAATTTATTTTTAAACTTTTCCAAGGTCTCCTCGGTGTCCCATCCCTCCCTTGTTTCTTTCCATTTCATGGATCCTTTATGCATCTTTCCAGAATTTATTAGGATGTAGTTTAACATCTTTGTCTTTCACTTTTTGTTAAACCTCCATTTACTTCTGTTTTCAAATGTAATTAGTTTATGGTAATTGATTTTGTAAATCTCCTTCTCTGCCCCAAATTGTTTTAATTAAAAAATTATATAAGAACATACGAAATGGCCCTACCAGGTCAGACCGAAGGTCCATTTAGGCCAGTATCCTGTCTTCCAATAGTGGCCAATGCCAGGTGCTCCAGAGGGAATGTACAGAACAGGTAATTATCAAGTGATCCATCCCCGTTGCTCATTCCCAGCTTCTGGCAAACAGAGGCTAGGGACACCATTCCTGCCCAAGTCAAGGTTTTCCCTTTCTATTCCCTTTATTAATACATCATTTAAGGAGGCTTCTACCATCTTTTTTTTTTACAGTCTTGACTTTACATTCTATCTGGTTTAGATCCAAATAGATTTTAAGTATTCTTTTTATAACAGATTTTATTTTGGTTATTTACCCATTATTTCAGTCCTTCAGAACATTCTATAATAAATTTCTAATATCAAATTACTTTCTTGATTTATTTTTCAAGCCGAAATGATTCTACATCAATGGATTTCTTCCAAGTTCAACCACCTCAACTGTTTTCAGTCTGGTTTTCCAGTATATAAAAAAGATTATGATTATAGATAGATAGATATTCTTCTCCTATCTTGTTCTTCCTGATTCTTCTAAATGGTCTATATCTTTCAGTATTGAAACCCCTTAACATTTCCTACTTGTTTGCATCAAGCCCTCATGGTGCTGAAAATCCCATGTATTTCCCTCTTAGTTCTTCTCATACTTTTTATCTTACTCTAGTCTTAAATTTGACTACATAACTATATATTCTCCCTGTCCACAAGTTTATTTAACCCAATTTCCCCTTCCTTTTTGCTGAAACCTATATATTCTCCTCATGTCATTATTTTCCTCCACCACAATTTTGAATTCTCCTAACAGTATTCTGCAGCACAGAGCAAATTGGAGCTCTTGTACTGTAGCTGTGGTCCACTCTATCCATTGTAATAATTAATTCCCAATAAACTAAGTATAAATGTTCCATACTTTCCTTACCAAAAATCTTCTAAAATTGGAATTGGTATGAAAATTAACCACTGGGTTTGACGTGGCAATGGCTTTTTTCCCATTAAAAAAAGGCAGCGTTCAACATCCTAATATATACTTTGTTTCCCAGCTGGGAAAAATTGAATGGAGGACTCTCTCACAAGGGCCTGATCTTCCAAGGTGTGGAGCGCCATCTTCAACACTGCACCTTGCAAGATTGGACCCAAATCTGTTAATGCTGTTACTTTGTGTCTCGGGTTGCTGTTGTTGAATGATATGAGAGATTCATTTTTTTCCTCTCCCACACTGGTGTTACTCTAGTTTTAGACCAGCATAACTGAGAAGGGAATTTAGTCTTCACATTTTATTAATGAAGCACAACCGAAGCGGGGAGTCATGCAGGGGTGAAAGTAAGTTAGGCCGCTGACCGGTATGGGCCGGGGGCAGGGAGGGGGCCTTCAGGTGGAAAGGGCGGGGCTGGGGGTCAGCATCCCCCAACCAGCCCTTTCAGGCCACCTGGCCCGTGCCGCCCAGAGCTCCCGTGTTTCACTTACTTTCACCCTGGAGTCATGTAAATATAAAAGGTAGCTACTCTATATAATAGTAATAAAAATCACAAGTTGGATATGTTTGAAGATTTGGGCATATTTGGTTTCATAATAACTTAGGGTTTTTTTGCATATTGTATATGCAGCAGACTTCTTTCTCTTCCCTATTCAGTCTCACTGTGCGAGAGAGGCCCAGTGGACAGCAGTGGGAAGGGAAGAGGAATTGTCTACCTGCTCAGCAGCCCAGACAGCCCCTAATATTCTATTCACAAGAAGGAACTTTAGAAGCCACTTTTCTCACTCCCTGCAGCCCTACTTATGAGTGATAGAGCAATAGCAGAGGCAGATGTGTGGCTGTCACCCCAGATGAGATACTTGGCGGTCTTGACATTGCTCTGTCTCATACTCCCGAGGTGCTACTTAAATCAAAGTAGTGAGACTCATCATTAGGGATAGATAAACTGTAACTTTGTGCTTCACTGATCCTGTCTGCATTGTAAAAGTATTCGGCCAGGCCAGATTCAAATTTCACTATGCAGTGGGCTCATGGTAAACATCAGATGAGTTATCTTGCTCATTCAAAGTCCTAATAAAGGAATCTTGGGGAGGTAACAAAGTTCCCTCTGTCTGTAAGCACGGGGAGTGAAACTGAATAAGAATAACTTGAAACAAAAAGACGTGTAAAGCTTTGCTTTCAGAGAAGTTCCTGTTCATCCCTTCTGTGCCCTATGAATTCAAGCAGTTTGTGTTGGGGACTCCCTTGCAAACGTCTATCTACATTCTTATTTTCTATTGAAGTTTGTCATGATGTAGTAAACGGTCTACTTCTGCGATGCCTCTGCTTCACCAATCATGCCAACACTTTTAATCTCTTTCCTAACCATTTCTTGGTCTACAACATTTTTTCTCCATACCAGCATGTGCACACTTGCTAGGTGAGGCCATATTTTCCTGGCTCTTCTGAGTAAGATGTGTTTGACTCAAGAAAAATAGCCAGGATTTCTATTTTTCCATGAAGGAGAGGGAAAGGAGCTTTATGCTTTAATAGTTGCTTAAACATATTTCTTGAATATGATCTGTGAGGATGTTATGATGAGCTTATCAGTGAATATGACTTGCAGTGGTGTTGGACCTCAATACCGATGATTCCAATTATTAAAAATTTAAATACTGAAATCTTTAAGCCTGTCATTTTATTTCTAAAGTTGCATGACAAAGACTTGATGTTGTGGAAATCTGGCTAGAATACTGATATTAATCCAGTTTCTTCCTTAGCTTGTAGACCCTGCATCTGTGACCATGACAAGCTTAACACACAGAGAGCTCATTATTTTTTATTGTACACAAATAGTTTTCACCCTGCTTAGTCAGAGATCTGTTACTGCTTTCATAGCATTTGAATGCTCAGGAAAGGCTTGAGCATTCTTTTTATTGCTACTCCTGTCCTGATGTGACAGCTAGGCCTGCTCCGACGGAGCAGTCAGAATAGAACATAAAGTTAGAAATATGTTACATTCACTCGTGGCAATTCTAGGCAGCAGTTAGTTTCTACTGAATGAGAAAGTAAGAAAATACAACACGCACTTATTCTAACAGTAAAATAACTGGTTGGCTCACCTGGAAAGCTCATCCTAAAAGGATTTGGATTAATTAAGAAGAAATGGGCTTTGGATTCAGAGCTGAGCTTCTTATTAGTAAATGGAGTCTCATTTTCAAGTCACAATTCTATCAGCTTCTTTTGGTAGCTATCCAACACTCCTACCATCTGATGACCTTTCTGTGGCATATGCATAATAAAATGGTGGACTCACTCCAGTTCCTACTCGACTGGTGTCCATGTCATAAAAACAACCACTATACAGTATGCATAAATTGGCATTCTTTGTGGCACTCTCTCAGCAAAGAAGACAAGAATTCAAAAAGCATGAAGAGTGAACCAACTTCTCACCACCAGCGAGTGATCCATTCAGCTTGTACGTCAGGTATGTTGGTGGTAGAGTGTAAGGAAGCTTACACTACCTGTGTTCAGATTGTACCTTTCCTGTAGTTCATTTCAGGTAGACAACGCAGTGCTTTGTACATATACTCCATCAATCAAAACTCAAGTTTCCATCTTATTGTCAGTCTGTTAAGGTACCGAGCTAGGGTTTCTGTCTCCCTCAGGAGGCCACAGATCTGTTTGTAGATCAATAGTTTTAATCTTGCAAGCTGTTACCTCATATGAAATCAATGGGCTACTGATAACAGCTTTTTCAGTCTTTGTTTGGAAGAAAAGTTGTCATACCAGATCGCTGTCACAAGCATTGATAACCGTAAGTGGGCACTTATGTTATACACCCCAGCTTTTATGGTGGTCAAATTTCAGTGGTAAAAGTATCATATTAATGGGAAGCTTGGGGATCACACGGGAATCACATTCTGCTCGAATTCCACTTAAAGCCAGCAATAGGCCTAAGCAGACTAAGCAATTGCTTAGGGCCCCGAGTAGTTCAAGGGAGGCCCCCTATATGCTTTTTATTATGTGTTGGGGAGGGCAAATATATCCTGATTAGGGCCCCCAGTGGGCTAGCACTGCCTTACACCCACCTTCTCTCTCCCTTTTCAGAGTTGTGGATTGCATGGGCCTCTGTTTCTTATCTGAGCCTGGAGGCTGCCTTGTGCAATGATCAGCACTTCAAATGGCTATAGCCTTGAAATACTCCAGGTTTGCTAGGCCAAAGAAATGTGGTGATGCTTAGCATTTGAGTATTGAAAAATGGGTGGATCCATTACTGCTTAGAATAGCTGTTGCTTCCCACTGCTCCCCCCCCCACCCCCAAAAAAAGAAAGGAAGGAAAAAAACAAAACAAAACCAAAACCAAAGCAAAATCTTTCCCCAGCTAAGATGAAAGTTTGTCTTCAGGAGATATTAAACCTTTTACTTAAAATAAAGCTGTAACCATTTGGCTGAAAGTTTATAATTCTTGTCTCCCTCCTCACTTTCCCTCTGCCATTCACAAAAAACTTAATGTTTAAATGGAACAAGTATATAATTTGTCCTGACCTTTATTCGTGTCTGGTGCAATTTTAGAAGATAGAATGCCTGGAAATAATCTGAGATGCCAGCTTTAAAGGTTAAACAGCATTACAAAATGATCATAATTAGGGATTCCCAGATTTTAGATTGTTTTTTGGGGGGGTGGGGGAGAGGGGCTGGTTTGGGCTGCTATTTCTACTTGACTTAAAACTTTTGGGACATCCTAGAGAAATCAGGTTTTGAACTGAATTGAGATTTGTATAAAGTAAGCAAAAATCTGCTGCTTCATCACTAGCAATGAAACAAAGACTCAAACTAAAAAAACAAAACTCATTAAGCATGGCTCTCTTAATTTCTCACCTGATGTATATTTGTTTCCCCTCAGTAACTTCCTTGCTAAGCAGTGATTGGTTGCCAGCATACAAACACATCAGTGGCTTCAATAATGGAATTTACTGAGTCACATTAGGAATTGCCTCAGGTGATATCACCTGTCTTGTGCAGACAGCCACCATATCTCTGCCCCACTAAAGACCTAGTTCAAAGGGAATTTTACCCTTAATTAGCACATATGACATGCAAATAGCAGAGTTACCTGCACTTTAATTCCCTTGTATATTCAAATGAATAATGCCACTGAACTTGTCATGGAAAAACATGATTTTTGAATTACCAGCTGCTAAATGTACATTTTGTAATGCCATTGAACAAAACACATGGATCTTACATTTTAAAGTCTAGCATAACTTGGTTTATGTCTTTGCAAAGTTTTTCTATAGAAGTGATTGAGTTATTACTAACACAGATGGCATTTTTTCCAGCTCTTTTGGTAGGTATCCCACTTTGTTTACAAGTGGAGCAATAGAACCTTAATTACATGCTTCAACTTCCAAATCAGCCATTATTGTTTATTTCATACTGCTTTTTTCCTTGATTTTTTTTTTAAACAAGAGAGAACTTTAAATGAAGCTGCCACAGCTGGTTCATGCATTTCTAGTGTTTTGTCAGTAGTTTAAAATGAATAGTCTTTTACTTGTTCCTTAAGAGACACTGCCAACTTGAAATCATAGAGCAGATCATATGAACAGGAATTAAATTAAGTCTGGATCTCTTCCATTTCAAGCTCTCCAATGCTGTCATCTTAGCTGCACAGACCAGGGAGTATAGTAGTAAGTAGCTTAGGAAACAGGGTTCAAAAAAGAACTAGATACATTCATGGAGGATAGGTCCATCAATAGCCATTAGCCAAGATGGGCCTGGATGGTGTCCCTAGCTTCTGTTTGGCAGAAGCTGGAAAGGAGTGACGGGGAATGGATCAGTTGAGGATTACCTGTTCTGTTCATTCCCTCTGGGGCACCTGGCATTGGCCACTGTCAGAAGACACGCTACTGGTCTAGATGACCTTTGGTTTGATCCAGTATGGCTGTTCTTATGTTCTTATGCTTATATTCACAGTAAGAAGTACATTAAAAGCTAATATAGGGCCAGATTCACCCACATAATCCAGCTCCTATGATGCAAATCAGTTATCTTTTTTACTAGCTGATTAAATTGGGGTTATGGGTGCTTTATGCAGCTGGAATGGTAAAAATAAGCCAGTGTGCATCAAGTCTTCTCATCTCTGTTAGTGTTCGGTTTCACTGCTACATCTCAGATTATGTTCTGTGTAATATAATGAAACATGACTTCATGTAGTATAACCTGGCATGGCATGAAACAATGAAAAAAGATAGCGAAACATTTTTATCTAGCAATAATCTACTTCTATAGATGTATCCAACTCAAAAGTAATGAGTATGAGATCTTACTGAGAAGTGCACATGACAAAGCCTAGAATATGGTTGTGACTCAAACTGTGCGATTTCTGTGCACTTTATAATGGTTATCCATATTCCATCAAGTATACTTTCTCCACTTAAATAATTAAATTGCCAAAATTATGTTTTAAACCAAAGACAAAAAGTACAGGTTCTATGTTTGAAGTTTTTTCTTGCTCTGTTTCCTTGCTGTGAAACTGTAAATGATCATGGCTGACCTGAAGGAACAATCAGCAGATTTAAAAATATATCTGGTTCATTAAATGTATAATGTTGAGGCAGTATAAATTTCCCGATGCTATGACAGCTTTATGTTAATCTCTGTTAAATGGGCATGAAATTTTAAGCATGTTTGTTTTTCTTATGTCTGTTGCTCCAGTACTTCTTTCTGATCCTCTGCTTTTCTCTCTAAAAATTTGTTTTTGAGCTGCTGTTTCTTTAACCTTAAAGTCTTTATAGTAACTCCTCACTTAACGTCTTATGGGAAAATTGGATTTGTTTAACATTTCTTTTTTTTTTTTTGCAAAAGTTGCATTTTTCAGGAACATAACTACAACATAAAGTGGGGAGTTACTATATTTGTAAGATGTGCAGTTAACACTTGCTTCACAATCAAATACCACACACACTACAGAATTCTTCAAGCATACATTAATAATACAATATCGAGCCACCACTATGGTATTAGGGGTGGGGGAGAATCTTGAAACCATCAGGTATCTTTGCTGTTTTCTGCTGGTGTTAGCCCAGCTTCAATAATTTCTGTTTGGGCCTGTTTAAAGATGCTTTCTGAAATACCAAGTCTATTCAAAGATATCTTTCTGAGATTTAAAATTATTTAATCTTCTCCTTAGATAGGTTAGCTATTTGACTCCTCTACTGTATTTATGTACCACTGACCTCTTCTGGATGCAAAGTTAGCTGGTTTAAAGATGATATAGTAATACTGCTACATCAAACAGTGTTATTTAGCTCAACTGGTACAATGTTTGCTCTTTGGAGCTGAAACCTTCTAAGTCTATCTCTGCAAGATTTGTAGCTTGTGTCTAGCATGCATGCAGCCAATGGATTTGTCAAGTCTCCAAACTTGTGTGGTTCTTTCCTTACCCCATCTTGCAATAATGCAAACTTACCAGCTTGTAGCTCTATATGATACCTGATTTTTAAGCTCTGTATTAAGTATGTTTTTGCTTTAACATCTGACTTGTACTCGAGGTCTTGTGACTCACAACACGAAGTTGGATATTACATGAAAGTTTTCAAGCTACCTACCATTAAGAATTTGTTTGAGTCCTCTTGACTGGCCAACTAATGCAGCCTTCTGTTTCTGAATTTAAAACTCTACTAGCAATTCATATTGAGGCTCATTACACTAGATTGTACAGTAGAACCACAGAGTTATGAACCCCCGAGTTACGAACTCACTAGTCAACCATGCACCTCATTTGGAAACGGAAGTACACAATCAGAAAAAGGGAAAGCACCATTTTTCTTCTGCATAGTTAAGTTTCAAAGCTGTATTAAGTCAATGCTCAGTTGTAAACTTTTGAAAACAACCATAATGTTTTGTTCAGAAATACAAATATTTCAGAGTTACGAACAACCTCCATTCCCGAGGTGTTCGTAACTCTGAGGTTCTACTGAATTCCCATCTCTCGAAAAAAGAGGAACTATGAAGTAGCTATCATTAATGTCAGAGATATTTGAGGCTTACAGTGTACTAAATGATTACAATGTCAAAAAAAAATGCCAGCAGTACAGTACTGTGAAGTATGGTTACTTTGTCCTAACCTAGTGTATAATTCTTTTTTGAACCCACTTAGTCTTGGTCTTCACAACATCTTCTGGCAAACAGTTCCACAGGTTGACTGTGCATTATGTGAAGTAATACTTTTTTTTTTGGTTTTAAACCTGCTGCCTATTAATGTCATTTGATGACCCCTAGTTTTTTGTGTTATGAGAAGTAATAAATAACATTTCCTTATTTATTTTCTCCACATGAGTCATGATTTTATAGACCTCTATCATATCCCCCCTAGTCATCTCTTTCCCAAGCTGAAAAGTCCCAGTCTTATTAATCTCTCCTTATATGGAAGCTGTCCCACACCCTAATCTTTTTTGTTGCCTTTTTCTGTGCATTTTCCAATTTATTCCAATATATATATTTTTGAGATAGGGTGACCAGATCTGCACCCCATATTAAACATGTGGGCATATCATGGGTTTATATAGAGGCAATGTGATATTTTCTGTCTTACTATCTATCCCTTTCCTAATGATTCCCAACATTGTTCACTTTTTTGACTGCCGCTGCACATTGAGTGGATGTTTTCAGAGAACTATCCTCAATGACTCCAAGATATTTCTTGAGTGGTAATAGCTAATTTAGACCCCATCATTTTATATGTATGGTAGAGATTATATTTTCCAATGTGCATTACTTAGCATTTATCAACATTGAATTTCATCTGCCACTTTGTTGCCCAATCACCGACTTTTGTGAGATCCCTTTGTAGCTCTTAGTTAAGTCCAAAGCAGACTGCAATCTTGAGTAGTTTTGTATCATCTACTCATTTTGCCACCTCACTGTTTACTCCCTTTTCCAGATCATTTATAAATATGTTGAACAGTACTGGTCCCAGTACAGACTCCTGGGGGGACGCCACTATTTACCCCTCTCCATTCTGAAAACTGACCATTTATTCCTACTTTGTTTCCTATCTTTTAAACAGTTACTGATGCATGAGAGGACCTTCCCTCTTATTCCATGATGGCTTCTTTTACTTAAGAGCCTTTGGTGAGGGCCCTTGTCTAAGACTTTCTGAAAATCTAAGTACACTAAATCCACTTGATCCCTCTTGTCCACATGCTTGTTGACCCCTCAAAGAATTCTAGTAGATTGGTGAGGTATGATTTCCTTTTACAAAATACATGTTGACTCTTCCCCCAACAAATTGTTAATCTATTTATCTGACAATTATGTTCTTTACTATAGTTTCAACCAATTTGCCAGGTACCGAAATTAGGCTTACTGGACTATAATTGTCGGGATCACCTCTGGAGCCTTTTAAAAAAATTGGCATCACATTAGTTATCCTCTAATGATTTTGTACAGAAATTGATTTAAATGCTAGGTTACAGACTACAGTATAATTTAACATTTGAGTTCCTTCAGAACTCTTGGGTGAATACCATCTGGTCCTGGTGACTTATTACTGTTTAATTTATCAATTTGTTCCAAAACCACCTCTAATGACAATGCAATCTGGGACAGTTCCTCAGATTTGTCACCTAAAAAGAATGGCTCAAGTTGGGGAATCTTCCTCACATCCTCAACTGTGAAGATCGATGCAAAGAATTAATTTAGTTTCTCCCCAATGGCCTTATCTTTCTTGAGGGCCCTTTTAGCATCTTGATCATCTAGTGGCCCCAATGGTTGTTTAGCAGGCTTCCTGCTTTAATTATATATATATATATTTAAAATGCTGTTACTTTTTGAGTCTTTGGCTAGCTGTTCTTCAAATTCTTTTTTGGCTTTCCTAATTATATTTTTACATTTCACTAGCCAAAGTTTATGCTCCTTTTTATTTTCCTCAGTAGGATTTAACTTCCACTTTTTTAAAGGTTGCCTTTTTTTTATGCCTCTAACTGCTTCTTTTACTTTGTTTAGTCCCAGTGGCACAGTTTTGGTCCTCTGTTTTTAAATTTGGGGTATACATTTAAGTTGAGCCTCTATTATGGTATCTTTAAAAAGTTTCCATGCAGCTTGCACGAATTTCACTCTTGGCACTGTACGTTTTAATTTCTGTTTAACGTCCTCATTTTTGTGTAGTTTCCCTTTCTGAAATTCAGTGCTACCATGGTGGGCTGCTTTTATGTCTCTCCCCTCCACCCCACACAGGAATGTTACATTTTATTATGTTATGGCCCCTATTACCAAGTGGTTCAGCTATATTCACCCCTTGGACCATATGCTGTGATCAATTTAGGACTAAATCAAGAATTGCCTCTCCTCTTGTGGGTTCCAGGACTAGCTGCTCCAAGAAGCAATCATTTAAGGTGTCAAACTTTATCTCTGCATACCTTCCTGAGGTGACATACCCAGTCAATATAGGGATAGTTGAAATACCCCGTTATTATTGGGTTGTCTTTTTGAATAGCCTCTCTAATCTCCCTGAGCAATTCGGTCACTATAACCATCCTGGTCAGGTGGTCGGTAGTATATCCTTACTGCTACATTCTTATTATTCAAGCACGGAATTACTATATAAAGCTTCTGTGGTACAGTTTGGTTCATTTAAGATTTTTACTTCATTTGACTGTTTTCTTTCACATATAGTGCCACTCCCCCACCAGTATGATCTATTCTGTTCTTCCAGTATATTTTGGTATTACTATGTCCCATTGATAATCCTCATTCCACCAAGTTTCTGTGATGCTGCTTATATCAATATTCTCATTTAATACGAGGCACTCAAGTTCACCCATCTTAGTATTTAAACTTCTAGCATTTGTATAGGAGCACTTAAAAATTGTCACTTTTTAGTTGTTTGCCATTATGTGATGTAACTGAATGGAACTCCTTTTCATTTGACTTTCTCATCAGATCCTAACCATATTTTATCATCTTCGATCCTCTCCTCCTTATTGAATATAGAGAATCTCCATCAATAGATCGTTCCCTATGGAATGTCTGTCTGAACCATGTGCTCCTCCGTACCTGTCGGCTTTCCCACAGCTCTTTTCTTAAAAATTGCTCTACGACCTTTTGAATTTTACGTGCCAGCAATCCGGTTCCATTTTGGTTTAGGTGGAGCCAATCCTTCCTATATAAAGCAACAGAGGGTCCTGTGGCACCTTTGAGACTAACAGAAGTACTGGGAGCATAAGCTTTCATGGGTAAGAACCTCCCAGTACTTCTGTTAGTCTCAAAGGTGCCACAGGACCCTCTGTTGCTTTATATAGGAAGGATTGGCTCCACCTAAACCAAAATGGAACCGGATTGCTGGCACGTAAAATTCAAAAGGTCGTAGAGCAATTTTTAAGAAAAGAGCTGTGGGAAAGCCGACAGGTACGGAGGAGCACATGGTTCAGACAGACATTCCATAGGGAACGATCTATTGATGGAGATTCTCTATATTCAATAAGGAGGAGAGGATCGAAGATGATAAAATATGGTTAGGATCTGATGAGAAAGTCAAATGAAAAGGAGTTCCATTCAGTTACATCACATAATGGCAAACAACTAAAAAGTGACAATTTTTAAGTGCTCCTATAC
>NC_048299.1:212945057-212989749 GCF_013100865.1 Trachemys scripta elegans
CTCCCAGTACTTCTGTTAGTCTCAAAGGTGCCACAGGACCCTCTGTTGCTTTTTACAGATTCAGACTAACACGGCTACCCCTCTGCTACCTTCCTATATAGGCTCCCCCTTTCCCCAAACATTCCCCAGGTCCTAATAAATCTAAACTCCTCCTCCCTACACCACAATCTCATCCACACATTGTGACCCTGCAGTTCTGCCTTTCTATCTTTTAATTTTCCTCCATAGTTGAATGGACAGTTTGATCAATGGCTTTGCCCGAATGATCAATGTGCTATTTCAGTAGCATTAAAAATAAAAATAACATTTCTCTTGGAACCTCAACATTTTTTCCTGACTCTGTCTCTTCTGTTAGATGTATAAAGTCTGCAATGTTTAGATGCCAGTGAGAGCATTATTGAGAATAGAGTGTAACACTAGAAAGTGCAGCTTCTTCATGACTAAAGTTGTGATTTTAAATATATTTCTACAGCTATGTTTTTTGGAAGCTGCAACCTGTAGCACTTGGCTACTCTGTTAAGGAACCTTTTCAATTCCACTTTGCACAGAAAGCTTTCTCATCAAGTGTGGTTTGCACATGAAGTGCTAACTGTACTTCTACAAATTGCTTGTGTTCATTTAAACTAACCTAATTTCCTTCTTTGGCAGGGTTAATAGCCTAGCAGATAAAGAAGCAGTTCATGACGTATCTTGATTTTTAGTAACGCTTTTGATCAGTGATGGGCAACCTGCGGCCCGCGGGCCACACATGGCCCATTAGGGTAATCCGCTGCTGGGCCGCGAGACAGTGTTTACATTGACCGTCCACAGATACGACCGCCCGCAGCTCCCAGTGGCCATGGTTCGCTGTTCCCAGCTAATGGGAGCTGCGAGAAGTGACGTGGGCCACAGGGACGTGCTGGCTGCTGCTTCCCGCAGCTCCCATTGGCCAGGAACAGCGAACTGTGGCCACTTGGAGCTGTGGGCGGCCTGCCTGCAGACAGTCAATGTAAACACTATCTCGTGGCTCATCAGTGGATTACCCAGACGGGCCGCAGGTTTCCCACCACTGCTTTTAACAGTTCAACATGACATTCTCAAAAGCAAACTAGGGAAGTATGGTCTAGATGAAATTGCATAGAAGTAGGAGAACATCTTGTTGAAAGACTCTACTCAAAAGTACTTTATCAATGATTAGCTGTCAAACAGAGATGGCGTGTATATAGTGGGGTGTCCCAGGTGTCAATGCTTGGTCCAGTACTATTGAATATTTTCATTAATGTCTTGGATAATAGAATGGAGAGTATACTTATAAATTTTGCAGATGACACCAAGTTGGGAGGGGTTGTGAGCACTCTGGGGGACAGGATTACAAGTCAAAATTACCTTGAAAAATTGGAGATTTGGTCTGAATTCAGCAAGATGAAATTCATTAGTGGGAAGTGCAAAGGACTACACTTAAGAAGGAAAAATCAAATGCAAAACTACAAAATGGGGAACAACTGGCTAGGTGGTAATATTGTTTGGAAGGATCTGGAGGTTGTAATGGATCACAAATAGTGTGATGTAATTGTGGAAAAAAGGCTAACATTCTGTATTAACATGGGTGTCAATGCAAGACATGGGAGGTTATTGTCCCACTCTATTCAGCACTGGTGAGGCCTCTGGGGTAGTGTCCCGTTTTGGGCACCATACTTTAGGAAAGATGTGGACAAACTGGGGAGAGCCGAGAACAGAGCAGTAATAATGTTAACAAGTTTAGAAAACCTGACCTATGAAGAAAGGTTAAAAAACTAGGCACATTTAGACTTGAGAAAAGAAGACTTTGATTTGATATCCTGATAAGTCTTCAAATATGTTAAGGGCTGTTATAAGGAGGACTGCTCAATTGTTCTCCATGTCCACTGAAGGTAACACAAGACGTAATGAACTTAGTCTGCAGCAAATTAGAATTTTTTTTCTAATATTTAATCTAACTATAAGGGTCATTAAGTTCTGGAACAGGTTTCCAATGGAGGTTGTAGAGATTTTTAAGAACAGGTTAAACAAACACCTGTCAGGGATGATATCAGTTTACTTGGTCCTGCCTCAGTGCAGGGGGCTGAACTTGCTGACTACTTGAGGTCTCTTCCAGTCCTACATTTTTATGATTCTATGAAATAAAAAATCTATACACTTATTAGTGTGCACAAGCTCTTGAGTTCAACACAGTTCATTACAAACACTCAGCCATAACCAATATTCTCATTTATGAGTTTGGGCTTGTTCCTCCCAGGTGCTAAACCCTCTATGTTCTACATGCTCTTAACTACCATTAGTTCCAACTGACTGGAGGGCACTTGGATCCTTTGTTACTATAACGTTTCTGTGCCCATATAGAGCCCCTTTGACTTCAACAGAACCCCATGCAGTCACGACATTCCACCAACATATCACAAATGGTATGATCAATACCTTAGCTTCCAAGCTCTTCAAGACAGGAACAGTCTTATGTCTTGTTGCATTTCTATCGTTGTCTCTCTGATGTCTAGAGAGACTGTAACATCATCCTTTGCACAGTAATGATATTGCCACCATGCAGCATACCCAACGATAAAATGACCTTGTATAAAAACTGAAACATACTGGGACACAAGAAAAAAGGAAGAATTCCTTTGATTTTTGTTCAAAGCTTTTAGAATGACAATATAGACTGCTACATAGCTGACTTGGAGAGTGAGTATGCTGAAGTTGTCACCCAGTCCTTCAGTTGCTTTCATCTGATGTATGCAGCATTTAAAAAAAGACAGGAAATTAAATTCCAAGCTATATTCCAATAAATAACACAGACTACTATACTAGCTTCTTTATTAATGGAAAACCTCAGTGACTTCTGCTGATATTAATAACATTTGTATGAAGTAAAAGATCTAGGCTGTTTTACTGGATGACTTATCTCTGACATTGCTATTTTATACAGATTAAAATTGAATTATAATATTTGCACTATTTTCCAGAAGTTTGAACCTTAAAGAAGAGAGAGCACTAAGGGCTTGTCCATTAGAAACTTTTTATGGATTCTCAGAGCAAACATGAGCAGGCCACATTTTCTAACTGCATGGCCAATTCTGAAAAAAAGGCTGGCCTGGGTGTGGATGATCAGCCACCAAATCTTGCCTTAGGTTCCCTGCTTACTGCCACATTGTGAAGGGGTATACAGACTCCAAACTGGACAGGAGCAGAGAGGGGATAATATTCTGCCTTGCGGGTCCGGTCTGAAGTTGGTGATGCTTCCAATAACACATGCCAGAAATGCCAAACTGAAAGGAGGACCCTTCTAATCTGGAGGTAAGCAGAAAATAAAAGGAAGAGTGCCCTTCCAGAGAGCTGGCTTGTCGGAGGGAGGGAAGGAGGACCTGTCTGTAAGCCTAGAAAGAATAGCATTCCAGAGCGCTGAGAACTCCAACCTACCTGCCAATGAGGATCTGAAGGTTTTTTCCTGAAGGGTAGGTTGCAGACCATTTAACCAATTCAATAGGTAGAAAGTCTTGATAAAGAAGAATCTATAGACTACTTGTATGAGATCTTTTCCCCTTCTCAGCTGTGTTCAAACTGTTTGAAAATTTGGTGAATATGCAAGACCCTTCAGGAAAGGGACAGCCTAGAAATGGGCTAGATTGAAGGAAAAGGTTGTTCAGAAGCTGACTCCAGTCCATTGCTGTCTTGGGATGACAAGTTTGTTGCTTCTTGGGTTTGCTATTTGAGGGAAAATGATTTTTTTCCTACCTACAACTACTGCAGCCTAGTGGATCTCTGCTAATGGGGCAAGCTCACATTCCATGTCTCCACTCTGTTATTATTTAAGTGGATTCTCTTTAATGCCCGACCCATGGTTATCACTGAAAGGGAGAGATTCTATCCCTTGTAAAAGATGAGGAAAAACTCAAATGTTTAGTTCAAAAAAGCACCCAAATGCTTATCAGAATCTTATTCAAACTATTCTAACTGGTTGGGTCAGCTAAATTGAGTTGGAGAAACATCTAGGAGGAGTTTTTTGTTCTTGTGGTCAAGATAGACAAGGAGTGCATGTTTGTGTCAGAGAGAGAGAGAGAGAACGAGAACACTTTATACACCTGCTTCTGGTCTCAGTAAGAACCATGCAGTACAAATGCTTGGAAAAACAAATGATAAAGACTACCCAAACTGTTTCAAATCTCAGTTTCAGTTTTGATTTGGTTTGAGACTAGTAAAAAATACTGCTTTTCCTTGTTTATCAAATTGGTTTGCCCATGGCTAGTCCTGATGGGATTGGTGAAAATGAGGCTTTCTTCTGAAAAGGTCTTGGGAGTTCTGGGGGTGGAGTTTTCCACTTGATTACAGAATGACTATTTGAAAACCTTCTACAAACATTACTTAAGCCCTTTTTAAGTATGTGAATTGAGGCAGCAACTAAAGTGAATTGCTCAAGGTCGCTGAACAAGTTAGTGACAGAGATGGAATGAGAGTTTAGATGTCAGCCCCCTCCCCCCTAGTTTTTAATCTCTGGGACACATTGGTTCAATTCTGATTCAATTTCGCTGGTGTAAATCAGGAGGAAATCCATTGAAATAAATGGATTAAACCATCATAAGTAAGATTGAATTTGACTCCGTGCCTCTCAAAACTAAACATGAAACTACTTTCCAAAATGAAGCAAATGCCAGAATTGACAGTGCTGTAAACACACAGAAACTATAACCTTTTCATTAAGCTTGGTATTAATCATTAGTTGCAATAAGGGGACTTTTACAACCAGTATTAAATGTTACATGCTCTTTGGAGTAGGATGATCTCTTTAGATGTTCAGTCAACAATTCTTCATTTATAGTCATTAATTACAGTAGCATTTCATCTAATAAAAAGTGACATAAAATTATTCAGTTTTAACAAGATTAAACTTGCTTATTTGAGTGAAGTTTCAAATTGAAAATAAGCACTTTGAAATTGAAAATGTCTCCAAATCAAACATTTCAAATAACTGCCCAGGCAAATAAAAAAGCCTTCATGATCATTGCCAATGTTATAAGCCAAAACATTAAACAAAACCTTCATTATTATTTATTTATTTATTTATTTATTGCCATACATACTCGATCATAAGCCGGTTCGTTTATAAGCCAACCCCCCCCCCCCCAACATGGATAAGTAAAAATGGAAAAAAATTATAACCCGTTCATAAACCGACCCTATAATTCAGGGGTCAGCAGACTTTGGCTCCTGGGCCATCAGGATAAGTCGCTGTGGGGCCGAGATGGTTTGTTTACCTCAAGCGTCCGCAGGCACGGAGGTAAACCTAAGTAAACAAAGTGTCCCGGTGCACCAGCTGCTTACCCTGACGGGTCGGGACTGCAACTGGTGGGGAAATTTTTGGCGGGGAGAAGCTGGGAGTCAGGGGAGTAACCCCTGTGACCACCCCCCACATGACCCCACCCCTAGCCCGGGACTGCCACACTCTCCCATCTCATCCCTTCCCACCTTATCTGGGGGAGGATGCCTCTGGCCTGGCTGGACCGGGCGACACGGCCAGAGCATGTTCCAGTGGGCTGGGCCGGGTGGCACAGCCGCAGTGTGCTCCGGTGGGTTGGGCAGCGCGGCCGCAGCCTGCTCTAGGGGGTGGGGCCGAGCAGCATGGCTGCAGCCTGCCAGCCCCGGAGCTGCAGCTGCTTCAGAGGCTGTGGGGAGAGCAGTGTGGCCAGAAGCAGAGAGACTCTGGTCCCGCCTCTTCCCTTCTGGCTCTGTTGCCTCTCCTTGCTCCCTCTGTTGGGGGGAGGGCTGTGTTCCACTTCTCCCTCTCTATACCCTTTCATAAGCCAACCCCCTTCTCTGGTGCTTCCCTTTTTTACTAAAAAAAATTTGGCTTATGAATGAGAGTATAGGGTATACTGTGTAGAAAGGCAAACCATATTGCCCAATAAACTTTCAAATTCTCACTACTGGACAAATTCAGGTGGCTTTGCGTATCACAATAGTCCCAGTGATGTCCTCAGTTGATTTGAGTAAGATTATATGGATTTGGCCTGAAGATCATGCCATCATTTTACATGTCAATGACAGGACAGAAGATTCTAGGTTAGTTCCTCAGTTGGTGTAAATTTTCATAGCTCCATTGACTTCCACAGAGCTATGACAATGGAGCTATGAAAGTTTACACCAACTGAGGAACTAACCTAGAATCTTCTGTCCTGTCATTGCCATGTAAAAACTAACCTAGCAAATTTCCCATTGACATCAGTGGAGCCAAGATTTCATCCATAAAAATCCAACCATAGAAGATACTACCATCTGCACTAAAAATGTTTTGATTTCCTCCCAAAATTTGCTGAATTCATAACACTTGAGCCAAGTGTAAATCTGGGGTAACTAAACAAGAATGGCATCTGATTTTGTCTTCAGATTTTTCTTTAAGTCACTTAATAAAATAGATACAATATTATGAAATTGTAAACTGCTATTATTCATATTTTACTAAAATACTAATACAACACATGCAACATAAAATATCCTTAATTCATTCATGTTCAAAGTAAAATTTGGTAATTAAGCCTGATAAAATAAATGTTAAAATATTTAAAATTAAATAGTGCTCTGAAAACACATAATATAGTACTATTAATTGTGTTTAGTACTTAAGCTATATCTATGCTACAAGCCAGAGGTCTGAGTTCCCCTGTTCATGTATACATACTAAACTGGTGGGTATTGTGCCTCTACTGCCACTATCCAGGTGTCCACACTGATATTCATACTTGACCTATTTTAATGACAGCTAGCAGTGTACACAAGCAGGGGAATTGCATCCCAGTTCATAGTGTAGACATAGCCTTAGAGGACAGATTCTCCTCTCAGATGTAAATCCAGAGTAATGCCGCCCATGTGGCTGAAAGTTTTTTCCTATGTTTTAAATTACAGTACCAAAATATTCTAGATTTCTTTGAATTGGAACTGTAATATTTTAATACTAGAATTAAGGCTTGTTTTTATGGCTTTTATTATAAGCCTAACTTGTCCAGACAATAAATATAATTTTGTAAATCATAGGCATTTCTTTGATTAGAATTTTTTATCTATTGGAGCATGGACCAAGAAAAATCTGTTTCTTTTATAGATGTTGCTAAACATACTTACATGTGTTTATTTCATGTGTTAAAAACCTCCTTATCAAACAACTTTTCCTCCAATCACTTTTTGTAATGATTTTCAGCTATTTTTAACCTATTTGAATAAGATATTAACTTCCTATCCTAAACTGTTGCATAGCACTGTGATCCAAATGGGTGTCGTTTCTCACCTCAGATGTGAATGTATTCCAGTGGAATTTGAAGTACTCGGGAGGAAAAAGACTGTGCGGTTGTAAATTATTGTGGTTGTACTTTTATTTTAAAAAATATATGTATTTAACAGTTATATTATGAGGCTCCATTGGTTTTGGGCACTGGACAAACAAATAGTAAATGACAGTCCAAACTCCAAAGAGTTTATAGCATCAAAATAATTTTAATTTATAATATGATAGCTTTAATTAATCTTTCCAATGGATTCTCTTTTTATCTGAAGTGATCGGAGCATTGTGAAAGAGAAAATAATTCTATTAGTTGTTCTGTTTAGATCTGTGACTTCAATCAGGTCTGCCCACGAGCAGCCAGCTGCACAATTCGGGCCACTGAGTAGTCCCTTGCTCTTCAAGTAGCCCAGTGATGGGACTACTCAAGAAGTAAATGACTACTCAGTATGTAAGGGTGCCTGACTCTGGACCTCAGAATTATGCTGGCATTGTAAGGATTAACTGTCCTTACAATGTCTTTTAGCATTCAGTTGTCACAACGTTGCCCAGTCCCATCTCTCTGGTTAGACAACCTGTCTGATCAGTGGACCCAACTTCTGGGTCTGCGTAGATCCACATGACAGTTTGTAGCTCTGGGTCTCTAAAGAACACTCCCAGGGACAGACCCTTTGTCTGTCACCCTTTCTTAGGACAAAGAGCACATCAATCCAGCCACCTTGGCCCCTAAAATCATTACTCAGCCCTTCCAAGACCCTAGTTGATCATACACGTTCCCTTAGAATGCCATCTCACTGTGGATGCTCAGAGCTTTTCAATTAACCCCTTCAGGGACAATGTGACAGATAAGCAAAGGAATTTCTTAACCAAAGTCACTTGTACTCTTAAGAGAGCACTACCATAGAGTTGCAAATCTTTTCAAAATAACAGTGCTGTGTTCACTTACCCCTCCTCCCCACCCTTCTCCTTAGTCCACTTTCACCCTTTCTATGAGTCTGTCTGGCTAGCATTTTAGGCTCAGACACTTGGTTCAGTCTCTCTAGCCTAGTTTTTTGGCACATCGATGGCCCCCTTGGGCACAGAAGCTCTCCTTACATACAATCTGTCCTTTTTTCTCCACATGCTCCAGCTATGAAATTCTAGCTCTCCCCCTTCTCTCTGTCAATCTTCTATGTAGGGTCCATTTTCCCATGATAATGATCTGGTACTTGAGACACGAAGTAGTTAGTAGCTCTCAAATTATGATGGTTTCAGTCATAGTCATTCAACCAGATACCAAGTGCCTTTTAGAAAATGGATATTCTAATCCAAAATGGAGGTTACACAATGAAGTGAAGATCGCTGCAACCCAAGATGGAAGTTACAATGCAAAATGGAAATGACAATTTGATAGACATCCCGCTTTGTCACATCAATGACTAGCAAAAATATGTTTAAAATCTAGCTACACTTTATATACTCAGCCAATTTCTGCTTTCAGCTATGCTACTGTAAATCTGGGGTAACACCATTTTGTCCAACAGAGTTGGCCTTGACTTTGCTGTGAATGAGACCAGAATTCAGCCCAGAAGTTTATAAAAGTATTTGGTTCTGTGTGTAAGACTGAAACCCACTGAATGGTTTGACATTTGGTGAGTGTTTTGCCATACTTAATTTTCGGTCAAAATTCCATATGAACATTCTCATTGTAATGCTTGAAAAGGAAATATTCTATTAGGATGACCAGATGTCCTGATTTTATAGGGACAGTCCCGATTTTTTTTTTCTTATATAGGCTCCTATTACCCCCCCACCCCTGTCCTGATTTTTCACATTTGCTGTCTGGTCATCCTATATCCTATTATCTTAACTGGAAAGGCCATTGCAGAGACTTAATCAATTTTTTTTCCTATCTAGAGTCTGTATTGGAGGTTTCCTAAATGAACTTAAGCTATGCTACAATTTCCATGTAAGAATGTGACAGTTTAACTTTGTTGTTCCCGCTAAACTTCAGCTAGAATCACAATCTCCTGATTATTGTAGCAAACATATTCATAGCAAATGATATAAATTAATTATGCAGAACAGTTCCCCTTTTAACCTCACTTTCATGTACTTGTAACTTTGAAACATTCACCCCCTGGGTTATTCATGAAGATTAAATTAGTTGGCAAGTTTGAGCAAAATCCTATGATTCTTTTGAATTGTCTTGAATCAAAACAGCCCTTCTGAAATCTGAATGATGAAACTTGGCACATCATAGTAGTCATTGAAGATTAGTGTCTGGTTTGAAAAGAGTTGGTTTTAATGTACCAAAGTTAGGAGCAATCAAAAATTTCATACTGACAACATAAAAAAGAATTCAGGGGGAAAAAAAATAAACTTGGCAGATGCATGCAGCTATTGAAGTGTGCTGTCTGTCTTCTCCTATCTCTCGGCCTGAACTCCAGGACCTTTTGAAACTTCTCCCCCCCCCCCCCATGAATTGTGTGGGGAGAGGGAGGGAAAAATGTTCAATGATTCTTGCTATTTTAAATCAATCTCCAGCCTTAAACCAAAAGATCAATATAACTTGCCTGAGTTGTATAAGGGCTAAGAATCTTCTAAATTGTGTAAAACATTCCCCCAAATCTCATAGTCCTTGTCTTATGTTTTTTCTTAGAAATGCACAGTTTACAAATGCTCATGTTTGCCATTTATTATTAGAGATACATTCTGTCCTCAGTTACTTTTACAACCCAGTTGAATTAGTGAGCATTACGGAGGTGCAAGAGAGCTGAATGTGGCGTTGGGTCTGTAGTGCTTACTTTTGATGACCTCTTGTTAACTGGGGCCTGCTGCATCTTCAGGTTCATAGCTTATGATCAATCTTTAATGGCAGTTGGCCACTTGTGCCTATTAGTAGGGCCCCACCAAATTCACAGTACAACCTGGAACTGTGCCCTCTTAACTCTTCAGCCTGGGCTGTCTCTTGCAATGCTTTGCTAGTAGCAAGCAGCAACCCCCTCCCTCTCCAGGTGCTGTTATCACTCAGTACAACAGCATGTGTTGCCCCATACCCAGCTAGATTGCATGAATGCGCCCAGAGCCACTCACGAATCACATGGAGAAAAGCACCAGCAAATCTCCCAAGCCCCCAGCCTGGCACCCTAGAACTGTACCATCTTGCCCTAGCAGAAACCTGACTAGTGAAAGTTCATTACCCAGTCTGCCCCTCCCCCGATGTGGAGAGGACACACGCTAGCCTTTGTAAACTGAGCTGAGATGTCCCACACACTTCAATAAAAACACACTGTTTTAGGTAAAATATAATATTTATTAACTACAGAAAGAGAAATTGTAAGTGATTATAAGTGGTAGGCAGAAAAGGTCAGAGATAATTACCAAAGAAAATAAAAGGCAGGCATGCAGAAGTGAGGGTGGCAATACCATTCCACACCACCCTTTCTTCTGCGTTTCTGCCTTCAGAGCTGGATGGCTGGAGAGTGGCAGCTGCTGGCCGAGAGCCCAACTCTGAAGGCAGCGTTGCTACCAGCAGCAGTGCAGAAGTAAGGATGGCAAGAGCATGACCCCCCCCTTACATTAATCTTGAGACTCCCTCCACAATCTCCTTTTGTGTCAGACTCCCACTGTGAAATTTCAGATTTAAATATCTGAAACTATGCAATTCATAATTTTTTAAATCCTTTGACTGTGAAATTGACCAAAATGGACCACAAATTTGGTAGGGCCCTACCTATTAGTTATAGAATTGATATATCTTTTCACTTTTGGTTGTATTTATATATGCAAATGTAACACGGTCACCAGAGGGTTACAAGTTCCGCTCTGTGCTGATCCGTTCAGGATATGAGTTGGTATAGCTCTCTTTATGGAACTCCAACTTAAGCTGTGGCAGCTTATCCTTATCTGTGGAGGTCCCTGGTATGGCAGCCATCACACACACACTGAAGTTCCAAAACCAACATTAACTTAGCCCCATTGTATATGCGTAGTGGTTTAAATATCTGCTTTAACTATTAGAACACTATACTGTGCAGTATATACAATATGACAAAGTAACATTGAGTTAGTATTTGCAGCTCTTTCTTGACTCTTTTTGTTTGAATTTGTTAGCCTACTCTTGCATTAATGTAGGATTTCACATTTTATTGATTTGAGTGGTTTTAGGAGGGGAAAAATGTGGCAAGGGGAAGGAATGCAATTTTCTATAGCAACTTGTCTGTGGTTAGAAATTCTCAATCATTGAACCCCCGCAGAAACTGTATTAATTAACAAAATAGTACATCAGTTTGTGAGCCAACATACATAAATTACCTCTTTCCCTACATAACAGTCCCACTAACTGGCATCACTACCAAGAGAGTTCTTATAAATTCTCTGCAGTGTATGTCTAGGCAAGAAGCCTATGCTTTTCATTAATTAGAACTGACTGTACTTAGTTGAATTCATATGCCAGCCATACTGTTAACAGAATATGCCAGTTTCTGTCCCTGGGCTTGCAGCATTTAATTTCAACCTGGGTCACTATGATAAAAGCACAGTGAGTACACTCCAACCATATGCTATTGACATCCTTTGTGCCTGAGGATCAGGGAAAACCATTTTGGTCCCTACACTGTTTTCAGTCTTAGTACAGAATAGTAGAAAAGTGTGGCACTCTAACAATCTAATATGTTTATTTTTGTGATTAGGTTCTTCTCAATAGAATGCAAAACCTGCTTCAAGTGAATGGACTTGACGTAGTTCTACCATTTCCTTTTTTCAGAATTTAATGGGCTGCATAGCTTTAATCTGAAAGTAGTGTTTTAAGATACTTTGTTCCATATTTTAGAATAGAACCTCTGAAGGCTTCTACCATGGGATTACTGTGCTTAGTAGTGTGAGGGGGAGGGCACACCAAGAGCAACTTCAGACATGCAGCACTGTTTAAAACACAATAATCTCTGCCTGATGGGTTCAGAATATAAATATCCTCCCTCCACCACATGCCCATGGACTACTGGCCCACTTGAGACACTTCTGGTCTGTCCCTGGTTCATGTGCCCCACATCCCCTTAACCCAAATGAGGGGGGACCCTTAAAAGAGGCATGGCCTCCTTTTCTTCCTCCTGGTCAGACAAAGCCCACATGAAACCCTCCCCCAACATACACATTCAAAGTTGTGGGGAACACATTGTCAGTGAATGAGAATTTGCAGCTCTGTAACCAAGTTAATTATGTATTCTTTTTAAATAAAGGCTACTGTGGAGTAGAAAGTGAAGAATTTGGCCCAGAGCCTAAATTCAAACTGCATTTTTATTTAATTGATGATGTCACAGTTAAGTTAAAGTTTAAGTTAAGGTTTATGTGCAATAGGTACCCTCCTGAACACAGCCCATCCATCAGATGGTTCTATATTAGGGAAACTAGTCCTTTTAATGACTTGAGACAATGCTGTGAATCACACCAAGCATTAGCTTTTTTGTTTTTCCGTATTCAGGAGCAAGGACATTGTGACTTTTGGGTTAGGTGTTTTCCAATTATCTGCCTGCTGATGTCTGGTCAAATCAAGATTAAATTGCTCTAAGAGTATCAATGAAATTGACGACAACAACAACAAAAATTCCAGACATTAAGGAATCATCCTCTAACTATAGTGGCGTGTACAGGTTAACTTTGTTTTCCAAAATAAGGCATCATAGACAAAATAAGGCATAATTAGTGCATAATAGATTAAAGGGCATGATCTGCAATCTTCCCATACTTGGGGAATGTGACTCTGAATTCAGAAATGAAGGATTTAGCACTAAAAGAGGAAAACTGCAGTTCTGGGTACTAATCTTGGAGGATAATCATTCAATTCCAGCTTTTGGGGTTCTATTGATGACCAAAGACTGTGTGGTCATGGTATGATCTAGGAAAGGATGTTTAAAACCTAGTTTAGCAGCACCACTGAGCTTTTTTGAGATAAAGTAGAGCGAGGTCATAGGAATCTGGAGCTTATGAAAACTTCAGCAGAGACTGGTCTGAACGGCTGGAGAATTACTATAGAAAAGTAACAAACAGGCAAAATGGATTTAGAAGGAATGACGGAGAGATGAATTCAAGAGAAATTGATCACGGAGGAGATAAAGACAAAAATGTAGAAGGTTGGAAGATAGCAAGAGAAGCAGGTGTTTTGTTTTTATTTATTAATTGTTATTTATTGATATTAGTTGCTGACAGGTTCAGACAGTGCTGGCAACCCAAAGAAAAAGAATGGTTATTGCCCCAAAGATTTTCCAGTCTACATTTAACATAGGAAATAGTTCAGGTGCATGCCGCAAAGAGACTTGAGGTTTAACATGGCTATGGTCCAAGTATTATTAGTGATTATAATTGAACGGATTTATGTAAGAAGCTAGTCTTTTGGAGGAGGGGTTTCTGTTGAGAAAAGAAGTCCATGCGGAGAGGAGAAAGGGATCTAGGGGTTATAGTGGACCACAAGCTAAATATGAGTCAACAGTGTGATGCTGCTGCAAAAAAAGCAAACATGATTCTGGGAAGCATTAACAGGTGTGTTGTGAGCAAGACACGAGAAGTCATTCTTCCGCTCTACTCTGCGCTGGTTAGGCCTCAACTGAAGTATTGTGTCCAGTTCTGGGCACCTCATTTCAAGAAAGATGTGGAGAAATTGGAGAGGGTCCAGAGAAGAGCAACAAGAATAATTAAGTATCAGAGGGATAGCCAGGTTAGTCTGGATCTGTAAAAGCAGCAAAGAGTCTTGTGGCACCTTATAGACTAACAGACGTATTGGAGCATGAGCTTACGTGGGTGAATACTCACTCCGACGAAGTGGGTATTCACGCACGTAAGCTCATGCTCCAATACATCTGTAAGAATAATTAAAGGTCTAGAGAACATGACCTATGAAGGAAGGCTGAAAGAATTGAGTTTGTTTAGTTTGGAAAAGAGAAGACTGAGAGGGGACGTGTTAGCAGTTTTCAGTTATCTAAAAGGGTGTCATAAGGAGGAGGGAGAAAACTTGTTCATCTTAGCCTCTGAGGATAGAACAAGAAGCAATGGGCTTAAACTGCAGCAAGGGAGGTTTAGGTTGGACATTAGGAAAAAGTTCCTAACTGTCAGGGTGGTTAAACACTGGAATAAATTGCCTAGGGAGGTAGTGGAATCTCCATCTCTGGAGTTTTTTAAGAGCAGGGTTAGACAAACACCTGTCAGGAATGGTCCAGATAATACTTATTACTGCCATGAGTGCAAGGGACTGAACTCGATGACCTCTCGAGGTCCCTTCCAGTCCTAGAATCTATGAATCCCTAAACCGCTGACTTCCAGAAGTCGAGACTGGACAACAGGGGATGATCACTTGACATTGCCCTAATCCGTTCATTCCCTCTACATGTTCTCTAGACTTTTAATCATTCTTGTTGCTCTTCTCTGGACCCTCTCCAATTTCTCCACATCTTTCTTGCAATGTGGTGCCCAGAACTGGACACAATACTCAGTTGAGGCCTAACCACATAGAGTAGAGTGGAAGAATGACTTCTTGTGTCTTGCTCACAATGCACCTGTTAATGTATCCCAGAATCATATTTGCTGCTTTTTTTTTTTTTTTTTTTTGGCAACAGCATCACACTGACTCATATTTAGCTTGTGGTCCACTATAACTTCTGCTGTATTCCTTCCTAGACAGTCTCTTCCCATTCGGTATGTGTGAAACTGATTGTTCCTTCCTAAGTGGAGCACTTTGCATTTGTTTGTTAAACTTCATCCTGTTTACCTCAGACCATTTCTCCAATTTGTCCAGATCATTTTAAATTATGACCCTATCTGCCAATATCTAAGTCGTTGATGAAGATATTGAACAGAGCCGGTCCCAAAACAGACCCCTGTGGAACCCCTCTTGTTATACCTTTCCAGCAAGATTGAGAACCATTAATAACTACTCTATGAGTATGGTTATCCAGCCAGTTATGCACCCACCTTAAAGTAGCTCCATCTAATTTGTATTTCCCTAGTTTATCAATAAGAATATCATGTGAGACCGTATCAAATGCCTTACTAAAGTCTAGGTATACAACATCCACCGCTTCTCCCTTATCCACAAGATTCATTATCCTATCAAAGAAAGCTATCAGATTGGTTTGACATTATTTGTTCTTTACAAACCACCAGGAGTATGTGGTTTCATCCCTGACCATCTTGGCTAATAACCATTGACGGATCTATCCTCCATGAACTTACCTAATTCTTTTTTTAAAATAAAGTTTAAATTTTGGCCTTTGCAACATCACCTGGCAACAAATTTCACAGGCTGTGCTTCCTTTTGTTTGTTTTAAACCTGCTGCCTATTAGTTTCATAGGGGACCCCTAGCTCTTGTGTGTTATAAAGGGGATAAATAACATTTCCTTATTCACTTTCTCCTCACCATTCAAGATTTTACAGACCTCTATCATATTCCCTCTGATTGATCTCTTTTCCGAGCTGAATAGTTCCAGTCTTTTTATGCTCTTGTGATATAGAAGCTGTGACATACCTCTAATTATCTTTGTTGCCCTTCTCTGCACCTTTTCCGATTCTAATGTATCTTTTTTTTTTTTTTTTTTTTTTTTTTAAGATAGGGCAACTGGAACTGCATGCAGCATTCAAGGTGTGTGCATACCATGGATTTATATAATGGCATTATGATATTGTCTGTCTTATTGTCTATCCCTTTCCTAATGGTTCCTAACATTCTGTTAGTTTTTTTGAGTGCCGCTGCACTTTGAACAGATGTTTTCAGAGAACTATCCACAACGACTCCAAGTTGTCTTTCCTGCAGCTTAGACTTCATCATTTTGTATATGTAATTGGGGTTATGTTTTCCAATGTGCATTACATTGCATTTATCAATATTGAATTTCATCTGCCATTTTGTTACCTATCACCCAATTTAGTGAGATCCTTTTGTAACTCTTTGCAGTCAGCTTTGGACTTAACTATCTTGATTTTTGTATTGTCTGCAAACTTTGCCACCTCACTGTTTACCCCTTTTTCCAGATCACTTAGGGAATATGTTGACCATCACTGGTGTCAGTAAAGATCCTTGGGGGACCCCTCTATTTATGTGTCTCTACTGGGAAAACTGACCATTTATTCCTTGTTTCCTATCTTTTAACTAGCTACAGATCCATGAGGACTTTCCCTCTTATCCTGTGACTGCTTACTTTGCTTAAGAGCCTTTGGTGTGGGACCTTGTCAAAGGCTTTTTGAAAGTCTAAGTACGCTATATCCACTGGATCACCCTTGTCCACATGTTTGACCCCATACCTTAAAGTATTCTAATAGATTGGTGAGGCATGATTTCACTTTACAAACGCCATGTTGCTTCTTCCACAACATATCATGTTCATCGGTGTTTGAAAATTCTGTTCTTTACTGCAGTTTTCAGCCAATTTGCCTAGTATTGAAATTAGGTTTACCAGCCTATAATTGCCTCTTTTAAAAATTGGTGTCACATTAGGTACTTTGCAATCATCTGGTACAGAGGCTGATTTAAGTGATAGGTTACATATCACAGTTAGTAGTTCTGAAATTTCATATTTCAGTTATTTCGGAACTCTTGGGTGAATACCACATTGTCCTAGAGACTTAGTACTGTTTAATTTATCAATTTATTCCAAAACCTCAATTTGCAACAGTTTTCAGATTTGTCACCTAAAAAGAATGGCCAACATATGGGAAATCACCCTCACATCTTCTGTAGTGAAGACCTATGCAAAAATTTATTTAGCTTCTCTGCAATGTCCTTACCTTCCTTGAATGCTCCTTTAGCACCTCAATCATCCAGAGGCCCCACAGGCTGTTTGGCAGGCTTCCTGCTTCTGATGTACTTCAAAAAAAATTGCTGTTAGTTCTTGTTTCTTTAGCTAGTTGCTTCTTAAATACTTTCTTGGCCTGCCTTATTATACTTTTACACTTGACTTGCCAGAATTTATGCTCCTTTCTATTTTCCTCACTAGGATTTGACTTCCAACTTTTAAAGAATGTCCTTTTTCCTCTTTTTCCTCTTCTGTTTAGGCAGTGTGGCATTTTTTGATCTTCTTATAGTCTTTACTGTGTTTATTTACTTACTGTGTGTTTTATTGGGGGTATACATTTAGTTTGAGCCTATATTATGGTATTTTTAAATAATCTCCATGCAGTTTCAGGCAATTCATCCTTGTGACTGCTCCTTTTATGACTGTGCTTTTCCGTCTAACTAGCTTTATCATTTTTTGTGTAGTTCCCCATTTTGAAGTTAAATGCGTCTGTGATGGGTTTCTTTGGCATTTCCCCCCCACCAGGATGTTAAATGTAATTATATTATGTTCGTTATTAATGAGCAGTTTAGCTATGTTCACCTCTTGGACCAGATCCTGTGCTCAATTTAAGGTTATATAAACACTTGCTTCTCTCTTATGGGTTCCAGGAAAAGCTTCTCCAAGAAGGATCCATTAATGGTGTAGATCTCTGTATCCCTTTCTTAGGTGACAGATACCCAGGCAACATGGAGATAACTGAAATCCCCCATTATTTCATTTTTTGCCTTTGTAGCCTCTCTAATTTCCTTGAGCATTTCACAGTCACTGTTACCATCCTGGTTAGGTGCTTGGTAGTATATTCTACTGGTCTACTCTGTTCCATCATGGGATTTCTATCCATAGGGCTTCTATGGTGCAATTTGAATTTATTTCAGATTTTTATTATATTTTACTGTTTTCTTTCACATATAGTGCTACTCCCCCACCAGCACAACATACTCTCATTCCTATATATTTTGAACCCTGGTATCAGTCTTCCATCAATTATCCCTAAGGCTGCGAGTCTGTCACAAGTCACAGATTTTGTGACTTTCTGGACCTCCATGACTTGGTGTGACTGACCCCAGGGCCACCCAAGCAGCATGCCCTGGGGCGGTCGGCGGCCTGAGGGCTGCCCCGAAGCCATCAGAGAAGTGGTCCCTGGGGGCCTCGGAGCAGCGGGTGGTGGGAGGCAGTCAGCCCCCGCCACCAGAGCAGGGGCCAGCTGTCTGCCCCTGGGGCCCCCCAGAGCAACGGTGCCCTGGGGCCCCAGCGCTGCTAAGTTTTAGTCAGGGGTAGTTATTGCAAAAGTCATCGACTGGTCACGGGCCGTGAATTTTTGTTTATTGTCCTTGACTTTTACTAAAAAATACCCATGACTAAATCTTAGCCTTCAGTTTCTGTTGCTTATTCTTTAGCATCCTTACTGAAAGGGGAGGGAGGGAAGTCATAAAAATTAAATACAAAAAGAATGAGAGAAAAAACATCAGTGTAGAGTATCTAGATATACTACCTTTTTTATTAACCGCCTTAAAAATGTCACATTTTGAACTAGAGTTCCTTTTGAGTCTCCATCAAACATGGACCAATTGAGCCAGAGCTAAAGCAATTACGGTGTTATTTATGAATGTTTGTCAGATGTTTTTTTTATTCAAAAGGCATGCTGTAGAACACAACTCTGTAAGTGTAAATGTTTCCTCCCTGAGAATCTCTAGAGTAATCATGATAACCAGTGTGTGTTTGGGATTTTACATGATTTATTTATCTGGGTTACTCCTGAGTACACAAGTTTCAAGAATTCAGATGTTGGCATTCTTCAAAGATGAAATTTTGATGGTTTTGATCCTAACAGCACTAGGAAAAATCTAATTCCAATATGACCAGACCAGAAAGTCTTAGGTTATGGTGGCATGTAGAGTACATATACTGCATGCCCCCTTAGCATGGGTATACATAGCAGTGTACAGAGTGAGGCACTGCTTAGGCGAGCAGAGGAAAGATATGCCAGAACCTTAGGGTGCCTACCCTACATGGCTCCCAAGCAGTGCCTCCCCATCTACACTGCTATTTTTAGCAGTGTCTCACTCCGCTCTGCCAGATCCTTTCCCCAGCATAGGGAAAGATTCCGGCAGTGGGGAAAGGCAGCTCCCTCCCTCACATTTTTCCTCTCCCTGGAGGGAGACTCAGGAGTAACTCCATTGTAACCAGTGCAAAATGTGATGACGTTGTTAGTAAATATAAACATTTTAGTCATCTTTTTCCTGTATATTAAATCTATTTGCATATTAGCTATTCCCCCCAGAATTGATTACAATATTAGCAAAGAGTCTCTGTCTCCTCGTCCTGGTCTGAGCAACACGGTGGTTAAAGCTACCTGGAGCTTCCACTGCAGTGCCTCCCTGCCAGGCTCCTCTGCCCCTCATCAGGCATCAGGCATGGCAGAACAGTCACACAAGCACTGGGTAAAACCAAAAAGGAGGCCTATATGAGAGACAGCTTTCTCACACATGGCAGAGGCTCCCAGGCAACCGACCCTAATTCTCTCAGGTACAGGCCCTACCACAAACCTCTTTCATCTAGTCCCCTGTCTCCACTGATCCCACTAAGAGCAAACTGATCCAGAATGAAGGAGCCATAGGACTTCTTCCAAAGAAAAGTTCTCAGGGTTGTAGTCATCTTCATGATTGGAAGTGCATGGGGGAAGTCAGAGCCATTCTGGATCATAAAAGGCTCAACAAGTGAATGAAGAAAACAAAATTCTGGCTGGAGGCCCTAGGGATAGCTCAGTGGTTTTCCACTCTATATGCATCCGAAGAAGTAGGCTGTAGTCCACGAAAGCTTATGCTCTAATAAATTTGTTAGTCTCTAAGGTGCCACAAGTACTCCTGTTCTTTTCTCAGTGGTTTGAGCATTGGCCTGCTAAACCCAGGGTTGTGAGTTCAATCCTTGAGGGGCTACTTAGGGATCTGGGGCAAAAATCTGTCTGGGGATTGGTCCTGCTTTGAGCAGGGGGTTGGACTAGATGACATCCTGAGGTCCCTTCCAACCCTGATATTCTATGATTCTAGTGCCATGCTCTGTCAAGGGGGTCTGACAATCTCAGTGGAACTGGCAGACTCGTATCTCCACATACCCATCTGCCTGTTCTGTTCTTCTGACCTGAAGAAGAGCTCTGTGTAAAGCTCAAAAACTTGTCTGTTACCAACAGAAGTTGGGACAATAAAAGATATTACCTCACCCACCTTGTCTCTCTAATATATCCTGGGACCAACATAACTACCCTAACACTGCACAGGGAAATTATTCAGGATCTGGAGAAAGCCACATAATGGACGTACTGCTTGCCAAATTTTTCTTACCCAAGATATTTGGAAGACTTTTAAAACAAAGACATGTGTAAGCTGAAAGTGTAATCAGCATAAATAAATCTTGCATTTGATTTCTTACTTGGTTGTAACAGAACACTTGTATTTATTTATAAACTCTATAAACTAGGAAATTTTGAGAGGCCTGTTATGATATCATGCAGTCGACTTTATTTACTAGGAAGTAGCTTTTGTGGTGACACACTGTCAAAATACATAGAGAACGTCAAATATGCAGATCACACAAGGAAAATGTAGAGCTTAAAATAATATAAGTATTAAACAAAAGGAAGGGGGGGAACCAGCAAAAAACATAAAATAATCAAATGATCTATTCTCTGAGGAATAAAACTTCCTGCAGCAAAACCCCTCCTCATCTTATTTCTTTTATTGCCTCACTAGAGTCCTGTTATCCAGTATTGTTTTGACATGCTCTTGTGTTCTTGATCTAATTTAGACTGCAATCTGAAAAGCAGTGGGAACTTGCCTGTATCTGTTTGTAGACTTCTGTGCTCATCTATGATACTATGTAAATGTTATAGGCAGGCCTGGTAGGTATTAAGGTTGCCCAACACTTCCCCCACAAGACTGTATACTCAGCTGCTTATAACTTTTGCCAAACTTTAACCATTTGGGCTGATTTTTTTTTTATTATGGTGTTTTGCCCATTTAAAAATTTTGTCTATTTTTCTTTTGAAAAGCTCTAGCATCCCCATGCTTTGGAGCAGGGACTTAAAAATTGACAGGAGATTGATCTCTATAGGTATGTCTACACTGCAAGTAGACATCTGCAATTGGCCTATGCCTGCTGACTCTGGCTCACAGGGCTTGGGCTAAGGGACTGTTTAATTGTTGTGTAGACAGTCAGTCTAGGGCTGGAGCCTGGGCTCTAGGACCCTCTCACATCATAGGGTCCTGGAGCCCAGGCTCCAGTCCGAACCCAAATGTCTACATTACAATTAAACAGCCCCTTAGCCTGAGCCAGCTGGCCCAGGCCAGCTGCGGGTGTCTAATTGCAGTGTGGACATACCCTGTGAGAGGGATGTACCTTTTACTCTTCCTGCAAAAATCATCCCAAAGTGGGCCAAGTTATAAGCCTTGGAAAAATCACATTTCGCACATGCTCCATCGAGACTTAGTAGAGCTTAACTACCAAAATTTCCAAAGATTCGATCCTCCATGAGCCTCTCTCAGCTCCTAGTGTTGACCAGACTGTGCACGTGCCATCCCACAAAGCAAATGAGCGTGCTCCATTCCCTCACAGCTCCTGTGTGTGACATATGTAATGCATGTAGAGAAGGCCATATGCTATAAAGTATTTCTTTCCCCTGCCTGTAATTCAGCTAGAGTTCAGTCTTTTCAGGCCTTTGATAGATATCTGTTTACATATCATAGAGTTACATCTTTGGTAGAAAGAGTGACAAAAATCGCTGAAGGAAAATGTTTACAAATTCATTATACATGCTACTTAAGAAGAGCAGTTTAGAGTCTCTTGCTGCCCTCCACATGCCTGCAGGGGGCAGGAATGAGGAGGTGTAAATTCCACCCACATGTTGTGTACCTTCCCCAAGCCTTTGAAATGGGAAAGAAGTTCCTCTGGGACTGATACCAAAGTCTATTGTTAGTAAGTCTAAATCTACACTTCATCATTTACAGCAGTGTAGCTGCATCACCTCAGCTGCGCTGCTGTAGCCTTTCTGGTGAAGATGCTCATTAAGCCAACAGAAAAGAGCTTTCCTGTTTGGCTTAATAACTCCTGCCTCCGTGAGAGGCGGTAGCTATTTTGGTACGAGAAGATCTCCCGTCAACATAGTGTTGTCTACACTGGTGCTTAGGTTGGTATACCTTATGTCACTTGGGGTGTGGATTATTCACACTCCTGATAAACATAGGTTATACTGAAGTAAGTTATAGTGTAGACAGTTTAAGTGGAGATAAAGGCTAACAAGTGTTTGAATGACTGAGTCTAAAGAGAAACTATGCAGCGTTGTAGCCCTGTTGGTCCCAGGGAATTAGAGAGACAAGGTGAGTGAGGTGACATGTCTTATTGGACCAACTTCTGTTGGTGAGAGAGACTAGCTTTTGAGCTAAGCCAAGCTGCTCTTTAGATCTGGGAAAGCTACTGAGAGTGTCACAGCTAAATACAAGATTGAACTGATAGATTGTTGTAAGTAATTAGCACATATTCCAGAGGACCATTCAAGGTGAAGTGGCCCATTTACACACTGTAGTCATAGGACAAAAAAAAAAAAGCGGGGGGGATTAGTGGGTTAGATAGTTGTAATTATTCATAAGTCTAGTGTCTTTAAGGCCATAATTTTTAGTGTCAATTTAAATTCATAACTTTGGTAACCAGGCTTGTCTTTTGAAGGTGTTGGACAAGGGGAAAGAGTGGGAGATAATGAGCATAAGGAACGAGAGAGAGAAAGTGAACTAATGTGTAGGAAGGAGGAAGAGAACAAAACAAAAATAGAGAAGTAAGAAGGCAGAGGAGGAAAAAGTAGGTCAAATTATAATAAGAGGAAACATACTGAAAAAGAGACACCACAGAAAGAAATGAAAACAAACACACACAAAAAAGAGTGAAGGAACAGAAAAGGAGACAGTAGGCAATGTAGACAGAGAGAGACTTTTAGAATGTGACAGGTTTCAGAGTAGCAGCCGTGTTAATCTGTATCCGCAAAAAGAACAGGAGTACTTGTGGCACCCTAGAGACTAACAAATGTATTTGAGCATAAGCTTTCGTGGGCTACAGCCCACTTCTTCGGATGCATAGAATGGAACATGTATTGAGGAGATATATATACACATACAGAGAGCAAGAAAAGGTGGGAGTTGTCTTACCAACTCTGAGAGGCCAATTAAGTAAGAGGGAAAAAAACATTTGAAGTGATAATCAAGATAGCCCAGTACAGACAGTTTGGTTAGAAGTGTGAGAATACTTACCTGGGGAGATAGATTCAATGTTTGTAATGGCTCAGCCATTCCCAGTCTCTATTCAAGCCTAAGTTGATTGTATCTAGTTTGCATATCAATTCAAGCTCAGCAGTTTCTCATTGGAGTCTGTTTTTGAAGCTTTTCTGTTGCAAAATTGCCACCTGCAGGTCTGTCATTGAGTGACTAGACAGGTTAAAGTGTTCTCTTACTGGTTTTTGAATGTTATAATTCCTGATGTCAGATTTGTGTCCATTAATTCTTTTGCATAGAGACTGTCCGGTTTGGCCAATGTAAATGGCAGAGGGGCATTGCTGGCATATATCACATTGGTAGATGTGCAGGTGAACGAGCCCCTGATGGCATGGCTGATGTGATTAGGTCCTATGATGATGTCACTTGAATAGATATGTGGACAGATTTGGCATTGGGCTTTGTTTTTGTTCAGTGATGTGTAGTTGCTGGTGAGTATTTTCTTCAGGTTGGGGGGTTGGTTGTTTGTAAGCGAGGACAGGTCTGTCTCCCAAAATCTGTGAGAGTGAGGGATCATCTTTCAGGATAGGTTGTAGATCTTTGATGATGCGCTGGAGAGGTTTTAGTTGAGGGCTGAAGGTGACAGCTAGTGGTGTTCTGTTATTTTCTTTGTTGGGCCTGTCTTGTAGGAGGTGATTTCTGGATACTCGTCTGGCTCTGTCAATCTGTTTTTTTTTTTCACTTCAACAGGTGGGTATTGTAGTTTTAAGAATCTTGTAGGTGCTTGTCTCTGTCTGAGGGATTGGAGTAAATGTGGTTGTATTGTAGAGCTTGGTTGTAGACAATGGATCTTGTGGTGTTTCCTGGATGGAAGCTGGAGGCATGTAGGTAAGTATAGCGGTCAGTAGGTTTCCAGTATAGGGTGGTATTTATGTGACCATCGCTTATTAGCACAGTAGTGTCCAGGAAATGGACCACTTGTGTAGATTAATCTAGGCTGAGGTTGATGGTCGGATGGAAATTATTGAAATCATGGTGGAATTCCTCAAGGGCTTCTTTTCCACCGGTCCAGATGATGAAGATGTCATCAATGTAGCGCAAGTAGAGTAGGGGACGAGAGCTAAGGAAGTGTTGTTCTAAGTCAGCCATAAAAATGTTGGCATACTGTGGGGCCATGCGGGTACCCATAGCAGTGCCGCTAACTTGACAGTATATATTGTCCCCAAATGTGAAATAGTTGTGGGTGAGGACAAAGTCACAAATTTCAGCCATTAGGTAAGCTGTGACATTATCGGGGATACAGTTCCTGATAGCTTGTAGTCCCATCGTTGTGTGGAATATTGGTGTAGAGGGCTTCTACATCCATAGTGGCCAGGATGGTGTTTTCTGGAAGATCACCGAGGAATTGTAGTTTCCTCAGGAAGTCAGTGGTATCTCGAAGATAGCTGGGAGTGCTGGTAGCATAGGGCCTGAGGAGAGAGCTTGAATTGATATGCAAACTAGATACAATCAACTTAGGCTTGAATAGAGACTGGGAATGGCTGAGCCATTACAAACATTGAATCTAGCTCCCCATGTAAGTATTCTCACACTACTTATCAAACTGTCTGTACTGGGCTATCTTGATTATCACTTAAAAAGTTTTGTTCTCTTACTTAATTGGCCTCTCAGAGTTGGTAAGACAACTCCCACCTTTTCATGCTCTCTGTATGTGTATATATACCTCCTCAATGTATGTTCCATTCTATGCATCCGAAGAAGTGGGCTGTAGCCCACAAAAGCTTATGCTCAAATAAATGCGTTAGTCTCTAAGGTGCCACAAGTACTCCTGTTCTTTTTTTAAAATGTGTTTAATATCAAGGTGTTACAATAAATAAGAAGATACAAACCTGATAAGTATGTAGTCGTCTGGCTTATAAAATTTCCACAAACTTCCCTCTCACTTTATCAGGCTCTTTATTTATTTATAATATGCCTCTGTATATTAAGTCAGAAAACTGATTTTTTTCCCCCCTGAAAAAAATTTTAAAAAGCCTGTTTGAAATTTTTGTCTAAAATTTGGTTTCCTGTGGGAAGATTCAAAATGAATTGAAATGAAAACAGGAAACAATTTGAAAATAGTAAGTGCGAGAAAGTGAGGAAAAACAAATTGGAAAAAATAAGGTTCTCTCCCCCACACACACGCACACACTTTCTGACCTTTCCTTTCCTTTCCTTTCCTTTCCTTTTTCCCCAGTTCTGTCACTTGAGCTAATAGAGTAACTGATAGCGGGAATAGGTTGATATCCCCAACGTGGATCAGCAGCACTAGAGGCAAATTAGAGATATACTCTGCTTGTGGATTTCACTGATTTTCCCAGTGGGGAGGGAAGAAGGAGGCAGAGTAAAATGGAAAATAAACAAGAAGAAGAAAAAATCAATTGAATGTAAAATGGAAAGCCAAAATATTTATTTAAAAAAATGTTTTGAATATTGCCTATTGGAAACCATATTTTCTGCTGGGATTTTTAAAAAATATTTATGTGCATACACATGGCTTTAGTGAACGGAAGGGGAATTATTTTGAGCAATACTAAAGATACTAACTTTATCATTTCTACACACCCATCTGGTCTAGGGAGGAGAGAAACTGTAGAACAATGGATTGAGATGTGGGAAAGGGAGTGCAACATCAGATGTAGGCATCGCAAGAAAGTCTTGGGGCGGGATGGTGGTATGGAGTGGAGGCACTGGCAGAGAGTAAATGACAATATCATTGGTCAATGATCATCAGGGCATTTTCTACCTGGCAGCTTGGCATGTGCATATTATGGTGTACTGAAAAGCCTTAACTTTCATTTAATGCATTTTTGTTGCATACAGTTTACTTTCTTAGACATAAAATGCAGTTTGCAAGAACACCGTAGGAAAGCTACTGCTTCTCCCAAGGGCTTCTAATTCTTTCCTTTAGCTGAATTTGCTTCATCAGCCATGAAACTGTGATGATGCCACATTTTCAATGGGGGTTCTTGTCACAAGATTACTTGAACTATAAAAATTAATTGCCTCTGCTATGACTGATGTAAACAAACAGGTCATTGAAGTGAAGTTTTTGGATACTTTGGGAATTTCCGTTGCTTGAAAGGAGTAGTTGTCACATTTTTAATGTAGCTATCTCTGTAAGGAGAGCACACTTCCTACAGAAAGCCAGTGACATATTGAATTAGAACAAGTAAAGTGAATGTCCCTCAAATGATAACAGTATAGGGTAAGGCAGGAAACATGAAACATTCAGGTAACTGGCACAGAGCCCCTTCTTCCCCCCACCCCAATTAAACTCAAATTCCAAATGTCAAAACAAACCTCAGATAAAGGAGCAGAATGTGTGTTTTGTGAATGTGTACGGGGCACATTTATGAGAAGTATTAATGACTTGGATTTGGCAAACCTGTCACAAAAGGAGTGATTAAGGCAGTAAGCTCAGCTTCAGAAAGATCATGCAGCAGAACAAAGGACAAGACTATTTTTGGAACTATTGATGTCTGTGTAGCCCAGGCAAAGGGCTGGCTGCATGCTTTCAGTGTAACTGACAGCAATGGCATCAGGGAGAGCTGGAAGGACATGTTGGAAGTAAACGACAGGGATGTTTAAATTCAAGTCTGAAACAGGAGCACAATGTGACGTGGTGGCCTAGCAGATGTTCTATAAATTGAATGACAAGGATGCAGTTTCTCAAAAGTCTCAAAACATAGACTATTGCCTTGCACAGGTCAACAGACTGTTGTCTGAGTTGTAGGCAAATCAGTTGTGCAAAGTCCTCATCTCAAACAATATGAACTTAAACCAACATTGAAAGTATGCCAAAAATTCAACTTGCTACTGAAGCTCACAAGTGTTAAGTTGTAACAAACCTATGAAAGTAAGTCAGTCAATATTTTCTTATCGGTGCATTCCATGTATTTCCCAAACTTTTGGTAGCTGAAAAATTAAATCAATGATAATGGCAGTCACTCAGAGTAGATTGTGGAGATCTTCATAAGATACTTCTTCTCCTTTCTTACATTCTTTGAGGAGTACAGTAGTTTACAATGTTGACATTGAAATTGTCATTGACATCTGAGTGAGAATCAATTAGGACAAGTCAAACCGCTGCAGGCTGTCCAGGCAGACATAAGAGTTTGGAGTTTGAAAGCTTATCTTGCACAAGCAGAAGTTGCTACAGTGAAAGATATTACCTCACCCACCTTGTATCTCATGTCTGGGAACCAACACCGCTCCAACAATTACTGCATCGGTTACATCTGGGTCACATTTTCAAGGTTTTCTTTGCAATTGTAATAGCAAGAAATTTCCTTTCTTCGAAGAAAAAAAAATGACCCTAGAGTAGAGGTGAGAGGCCTAGCTCTGTGACCACAGATAATCTTACAGGTCCCACAGATAGATGTTGGGAAACCTTTCTTTCCTTGAATAGTTAGAATTGTTTTGCAAGTTTCTGATATACGATCTGCTGTAAGCATTAGATATCTACAGATGCTGGTATTTGTTCAAAGTTTTGTGTTTGTGGAGTTTGGACAAAAAAGAGTTTGGACAAGGAAGTTAAGATGTAACATATCTAAAGCTGGATTTCCTTTCATCTACAGGTTTTGGATTCCTGTACAACTATTCATTCTTCAGCCATCAGTTATCAAAATCTTAAATGGATAACAAGTCAACTTACAAGCTTGTGATGGGGTAGGGCTAACCAGTGGTGGTGCGTAGTAATTAGGTCACTGGTTCCGAGCTCTCTCCCTTGCCAGCAATCACTCTGTCGCTGTAATGGTCCTCTATCCAGTACGTAGCAACTTGATCCTCCAGCCAGGTCACCAGTTGAGTTCACCCCCTTACATGATAACAGTCTAACAAAATATATATGTATTCTAATATCCCCCGAAAAAAAGGTCTTCAGCTCACCTCTTGGCCCCTGTGGGTAGCACACCTTTGACTCAGGTATTATGTCTATGTTCCTCCCCACTCTTATCTTGAAGGTGGTAGGAAGGAGTTTGTTCCCCCTTCAAGAAAGTGTGGTTGGTAGGGGAGCCTGGGTCTCCCTCTCCACGAGCCTCCAGCCCTGGGCCCTAAAAGAGGCAGCAGTAGCAAACACCCTGGATGGCTTTGGGGCTGCTTCCCCGGGCCATTTCCTACCACTTCTTTTCCCAATCCAAGGCATGGTCAAAAACCTCGCAAAAGATCTACCAGAAGTTAGAGTGAAGGGCCTGGGGTAGCTGCCATTTGCAGACCTTTCCCTGCAACAGGACTCCTGCTGTATCCTCCCTTACTCAGGAGCTCCCAAGACAGGTCGTCTCCTCCTCCTACTCCTCTGTCTGGCCTCCATCTGAGGTGTCAGAGCTTAAATGAGAGCCATTCTCCAGCTGAAGTATGCTTTGCTGGTGCTGCGGGAGAGGATCATCTGGGCCCAGACCTGCTCCTTAACCTCTTGTGTCCCAGTGCGGTGTTTACACACCCTATCACAAAGCTATTCTGAAGAGTTAGAAGTACTGTCATGACAATCGGTAACCTACTGCTTGAATGTGAAGGAGACTTGGTAAAGATGAAGTGAGATGATAACTGGTAGCCATCCCCAAAAGTTCTGTGAAAAATATAGGGGGGAAAACTCCCTGCATAAACTTTGGTTCCTTTTGAGATGGCAAGTTAATATTTCAGAAATTACAAAAGCCTTAGTGTAGCTACCCAGCAGTCTCTTCCACAGTCTGCTACATGCTTCCAAATGAGATGTGTTTAGAAATCTATTGACAAGCAATCAAGTACTGCAACCAAATGATAGTAATATTTGGAAAAAAATGCATATGTCAAGAGCCTTTGCCTCACCAAATTTTATTCACAAATGCAGTGATCTTTTGGCCAGGTTAACATTTTCTGAACTGAGTCATATTATGATTTATTGAATACATTTAGTAATGATCCGTGTTTAACTTGTGAACATTTTCATTTGTCATCTATGGGAATGAGCAGAACTGCCCCTCGCCCCCCTCCCCCCCGCCATGGACAAAAGAAATGAGATGGGACCTAAGCAAACACCACTGTTTGCTTCTACTCAGGAAGATCTGTCAGCAAGCGGGAGAAGGAGCATAGTTCAAAGCTGCAGCACAACTCATGCTGGCTCTCTCCAGAAATTGCAAATAGGAGAGCAGCCCATGTATAGCACTGGGAGATGTTAGGCTGCAGAAACATCCTTTATTTATATATAATATTATACACATTCCAGTGGAAGTGCGAGTAAATCAAAATACACCAAGGACCTGTTACTGCCTGTCAGCAGGGACACAGACACCTAGTGTGTGACAGGCTAGTGTCAGGCAAATTTTACACCCCAGCTTGCCCTGAACTAAGTGTTCATGTAAACAGGCCCTAACTTACACCAGCTGAGAATCTGGTTCAGTATCTATATAAAAGACATGCAGAATGGTGTGGTATAGTATAAATGTTTTATCAGTATGAGTTGAAGATAATGCAGGATTGAACCCTAAAGTCACCATACAAATGAATGGGATTTTTGTGGTTGAATTGTATGAGAGCAGGATCAGACTCTTAGTGAGTTAGAAGTTAGCTCAAACAGTTCCAATAAAGGTATTAACCCCGCCCCCCCCATCCGTGTTCCACGTATGTTAGTTTATTCTGTGAAATATATATCTTAGAAATATTTTAGTGTGTATTTAATTTTTTATTGGTACTACTTTTCTCATCCCTCCAACTGGAAGCCAGTTTGCCTTACTTTCCATCAATCTTACTGTCTTGTCCATGAAAGGATAGAAAATGTTTAGAAAACCTCTAAGATTTTCTAAAACAGCTTTTCCATCCATCCTCCTGAAATTCAGAAGTGTAGTACTCTAGAGGTTCGAGGTTTAAATGCATGTGCTATGTGTTTCATTAGAAAGCTGGATTCTCCTCTTTCTAGCTCCTGTTTCTCCTCAGGTTGAACCAGACATATAGACAGTAAATCTGTCAACAAACAATATAATTTCCTCTTTTGGACCTTAGTCCAGTGCAGTTTTAAAGAGAAAGATCTGTATTTGGGAAAGAAAGAGGCAAAGGCTCCTATATTTGTAAGATCTACTTAAGCAACTCCCAAGAGCCTTACATATGAAAAACTAAAAGTGCTTTACAAATACTATTTTATTCTCCCAAATCCCTAGAGATATTTAGGGAAACCAAAACACTCCAGGGTGAGATTTTTACCCTCACCCCACCCTCTTACACCAGATATAAGGGAGAGAGTGGCATGAAGGGGGTCTAACAGCTTGGATCCATCTGTGTATGTGTATGTTTTGTGGGTAGGGATGGAGAGGAAGATTCTCCTGGCATAGGAACTGAGGAAGTCGGTCACAAGCTGTTTTCCAAGGACTCCCTTGTATGCCCGGGAGGACAGGAGTTCTGAGTGAAGGACAGAGGAGGGGCGGATGTAGCAGGTGGCTGAATCAGCACATGCCAGTGGGGCCCCAACTAATGTAAATGGGGTTGGAGGGGGGGGGGGTCGCACTCAAAGAGCTCTACAACCCTTTCATTAAATCAGTGCCTAGTTGAACAAGTTTTCAGTTGTTTTGGGTGAGGCCTTTCCTCCTTTCCACCTTGCTGGCCTACTCGGTTATTTTATTGGCCAGCCCCACACTCTCCGCCCTCCCACTTCTCAGACAGCATTCTGCCCCCACCTCATGCTCTCCAGTCTGCGTCCACCCCACTGCTTTTGGTTTCCAGATACAGGCTACTTCTACTTCCCGCATTCCAGGGCAGCCTCCCTAAGTAACATGCCATATATGCCTTACCATTGTCCACTCTCTCAAGTCACTCTAATTTTTAAACTGCCTGTGAGAGAGAGTTTGGAATATATGTGTGATAGTGTCTTTCGGGGGGCAGGATTATCTTAATTTGACAGAGAGAATTTAATTATATAATAAAAATTTGCACTGAGTGAATTGTCCAAGGTCAGAGAGGAGTTAGAACAGACTTCTATGCCCCAGAGATCTCCCGGCCAGGCTGGCCCCCATCCTTTGCCATGATCATAAAACAAACTTGCCTGCATAAAATTGCCTCATCATGTCTTATAGATTCATTACTAGTGAACTTTGCTGTTCCAGATTGTTTTCAAATCCAGATTTTTTAAAAAATCTTTGAAAAGGGTTTTAATTATTATTACTTATTGGTTTGATTTTACCAGGGGCAGCTCTAGCTTTTTTGCCGCCCCAAGCACGGCAGGCAGGCTACCTTCAGCGGCTTGCCTGTGGGAGGTCCCCAGACCCGTGGATTCGGTGTACCTGCCGCCGAATCCGTGGGACTGGTGGACCTCTTGCAGTCATGCCGCCTAAGGCAACCTGACTGCCGCCCTCACAGGGACCGGCAGGCCGCCTCCCGCGGCTTGCCACCCCAGGCACGCGCTTGGAGCGCTGGTGCCTGGAGCCGCCGCTGCATTTTACCCAAATTTGACAAGCCAAAGAAATTCTGAAGTCCAGAATAAATCAATTTGTATATGCTGAATAACCACTCCTAACCAGAAGCCCAGCATAATAGCTACTGCAACGTGTATTCAGTCTTTTAATATGGCCTTGTGCCTCCTTGATTCTTACTTGACAAACTTAATGTTTGTACAGTGAATTCTTAATTGGGCCTGCTGATTAAGGACACTTGCAATTAAAATAATAAATTATGACAAGTAAATGTTCTTCTTGTTTTAGCCAATTTAAAATGAATTAAACACTTGAAAAGCTTGTTAGCGACTAATTACCAACTTTGGTTCTTTTGAAGCATGAGCTTCTCTCCGAGCTGGACATTTCATCAAAAAGCTTTATCAGGTGATTACAGTACTTTTTTCATCACTAGAAGAAGAGTTCACAGCATTGGTGAGTTTGCAGAGTTCATCTAAATTCCAGCACTAAAACCAGAGACCTTAAAGTACATAAAACTTGATAGCCTCAAACTTTGAGGGCTTGTCTCTATGGCTATTTAATGCATGACAAATCTGGGTATAAATCTACAGTGGCTTAGCCTGATGTGGATGCCTGTGTGGATCCTGCTGCCGTGTGTTAACAGTTCTGTAGCACACCAGTATGTTCAAGTGCATCATGGAACTTCTCGTGCATGATAGCAGGATCCACATGGTCGGTCAGTGCGTGGCTGGCGAGTGTGCTGCAGATTTAAATCCTGACTTGCTGCAAACTAAATCACACTAAATGGAAACAAGCCTCAGGTATTTCGGGCTGTGTGTGGGTGCAGTGATCTGTGTATGCAACTCTTTGTGGGACAGGGGTCTAAATCTTGAAGTAAGTCAGAGCAATAGATTGTGTTTACAATGATCTTAATGATAGTAAATGGCTTTGGTAATTAAACTTAAAGGTTACATATTTAAAAAATCTTAAAAGGTATGGTTCCTGTAATAACCAGACCTTGTTGAAAAATGTTTAGATATGTAAATATGGATTTGGCAATTTCACGTTAGGCTTCCAGATTTGAAAACCATGGCCTTAACCTGGTTCTTTGGGAGGACTGTGGTGCCAGCATGCTCCTGCAAATTATTCTAGCAGCAATCCCTTGTGCTGTTAGAGCAAATTGGACACCGTGGAGAGAACTTCATTACAATTTCAGTTAGGAATGCTCAGAAACTCCCCCCCAGTCTCCCCCAGTATCATATAACTTAGATTCTTTTTCCTGCCGAAACCTAAAAGAGGGTTTATTCTTCAAGAAGTACCAATTATATGTAACATTTGAAGGGTATTTTTTCCCTCCTTAGAGTAGTTTTTTAATTACTGGTGAGAAAGAAAGTTTGCAGAGCTCAAAAAAGGTGTTTTTGTTTTGTTTTCACTCCCCAACAATTAAAAAATAGGCTGAGGGGATTGCTACTGAAAATGCATGACAATCTTCTGTCACCTATCAGTTTACTAAATTGTATGAAAATACCCTATCATGAAGCTACGTTGTGAAATTATATCTTCTGCAACACTGAAATACGACCTGATTTATTGAAGGAAGATCAGAATAGCTCAGCTACTCAGTGCATTATCTTAAATGAAGCAGAATTGCTTTGTCTACAAGGGCTGCCATAACCTTCAACTTTACTATTATGTTTTTAGTCATGGTTTCCCTTTAGAACAAGAATGCTTAAATAAGGCAGTTCAGTAAATGTTTTTTGCAGTATTTAATAAATGCTTGTTCTGCCAATGGGTGTAGGGGTGTAAGCAGAAATTTAACTTTTACACCTTTTTGGGGGACATGTTCTGTGCCCCCCGCGAACCCCAGCAGGAGCTCGCTCTTCCCTCCTCCCCCTCCCTCCCTTGGCCCTCGTGCTGAGAGGAGCTCTTCTGGTCCCACTCCCCCACTACTGCACCCCTGGGGCCAGAGGAGTTCTGTCCCGCCAATGATTATTGAGAGGCCCCATTCCCCTGCTTGCCCCTCCCTTGTTCATGCCCCTGAGGGAGCACCAAATTCAGTCAAGTATCTGTCATGTTTTATGTTGTTTGCATACATCAGCAGAGATGGTCTCAACAAGTCTGGTAACTCAGAAGTATTTAAACAACTAGACAGGAGAGAGAAATATTTACTAACTTTTCAAAGTCTCTGTTTATTTATATATCTCCTCTACAGTTCCCCATTCTTACTTTTCCTGGTTGTTTTGTTTGTACATTTGGAAGCTCAGATGTTCCCTTAAGCCACTATTTAAAAAATGAAATATTCAAAAATAAGTACATAGCAAATGTGCTAGTTCATCATGGTGTGCATGTATTTAGTACAGACAACTTATTCCCCAATAAATGTTTACCTTTTCTGATGTCAAGAGCTCTTTAGCCAATTTGTGTGACTTGTTAGAGAGATTCCTAGTCTCAAACTAGGATGTATAATGTTGTCTATAGCTCCGATTCAGGAAAGCACTTAAGCATATGTTATGTCTATCCCTGTTCAAGGCAGCACTTAAGCACAATCTTAATGGCCAGTGCTGTCCTTAATAGAGAAGCTTTCTAGAATTTGACTTCATTTTTGTGTTGTTCTGACTTGTGTTTCTATGGTGAAGACAGCTAGCTTTATTCATAATGACGGTTCTGTTTCTTGAATGCATGTTAGTTACGGGGCTCAAAATTAATAACAAGGAGTTATATCCCATGTACTGGTATGAAGAAAATGTTCAAATCTTCCCTATGGACCAAATCTTGACCCTTTCACCCTTCACCTTTGAGATGGGCACAAGTAGCTCTAAATACTTCCATAGCTCATGCACTAACAATCATAGGACCTGAGTATGAAAAGCATTGTAAAGGGACACAAGCCTATAGGTCCTGGAGCACAAGCCTTAACAAGCAAGATTCGGTTTCAAAACACTTTTCTAAGGTGAGGTGGATTGCTAAAAGTCAGCGTGTGTAAACGCTGTTTGTTGGTACTTTGTCGGCATTTTGCCAACAAAATACTTCCAGCCCCACGAGTGGCGTTTTGTCAGTAGGAGAGCGCTCCTGCTGACAAAGCCGCGTTCACACTGCCACTTGCATCGGCAAAACTTTTGTCTTTCGGGGGGGACTTTTTAAAGTACCCTAACATTTGGAAAGGAGTACAGTAAATGAGTCAAGAGAACCTGTTTCATTGCACATATCTAACCCTTCAGTGAAGAAAATCTTTAGGATTATAATAGTATATGCTTTTATAATAATATATAATGCTTTTATATTGCTTTTAACTGAGCACTGTGAGAACAAAACTATAAATGTAGGTCTATTAGCTCTTGGTGAGCTTATAAAAAAGATGAGGAGGGAGTAATGATGTGTCTCTTTCAGTCCACTGCATCATAACCTGAGAAGCCTAATAATGCTGGAAATTAATTTAGAGCACAAGCTGCGAGATCACAAAACATACTGAGCACCATAAATAGAGAACATTAGTCCTATACCTGCATGTATTTACTTCCAACAGACATCACATCTTCTACCCTTTACTTTGGGGAGTAGAAACTTGTACATATTAACAGCTGGAGAGAATGCAGGATTCCATGTGGGGATTTGACTGGGTTGTCTACTAGAAGCAGCATGATAATATCTCAACAGTGTTCCTTGAATGGTGAATAAATCTTACCATTTTTCCTTTCTCCTTTTTTACTTTTTTTAGATTAGTTTTACTTTTCCTGAGAGGCAACACAACTGAACATCTGGTCAATAATAGTTAGGTATTATTATATTATATATGAGGAAAATCTTTTTTGGCTAACTTCACATAGTTCAAAATTGTGGTTGTTAGCATGTTTACAAGTAATGCATTCACTAGTGGCTGAACATCCACTAGTCCTGGAATTGCTAGGTTTTGCCATACCCCTTGCAAATTGAAGGCAGCCTTTATGCTAACTTTTGATTCCTGAATGCTAGCCCTAAAAGAGGCTCCCTGCAGCCATAATGTGTTGTGTTTGTTTGTTTTAAATGGAGATATCCCATCTCCTAGAACTGGAAGGGACCTTGAAAGGTCATTGAGTCCAGCCCCCTGCCTTCACTAGCAGGACCAAGTACTGATTTTGCCCCAGATCCCTAAATGGCCCCCTCAAGGATTGAACTCACAACCCTGGGTTTAGCAGGCCAATGTTTGAACCACAGAGCTATCCTTCCCCCCCCCAAACCAGGATCAGCCTGGCTACAGCATCTAGCTTCCTGAGGCACTCTAGAACAGTGTGTGCAGACCTAGCAGCTCCCATTACTCCTCTTTTCTCCCACTGTTTCAAGTAGACAGGACTTCAGTGCTCCCCACACTTCAGAAGTACTCCCTTTAGAGTGGTCTTTACTAGCAGGGATACTAATTGTTATAGATTTGCCAGCCCCCTGGAAATGCATGACTCTAGAACTAGGGCTTCTTATGATCCACATATACATCCTAAATGTAGCTTGGATTTTCAGCCTTTGACTGGCTATCTGGAATGACCACTCCCTTGCTGGAGTAAAGTAGGACCTGTCCCCAAAGCCTTGTTTTCTGTCTCTCCACTTACTAAAGAACAAAGCTCTTCCTCCTTCGGGTTATGGCCACAGTGCCAGATGCAGTATTGGAGGTTGTTTGAAGTGCTTTGTTTTCCATGTTTGTGTCTGAGTGAAGTTCTGCCTTCCATACCTTGGTCTCTCCCTGGTCACATGTCTTTGCACTTTCAGTCCCTATGACTCACTCCCCCTTCCATAGCTTACCATGTCTTATGGATCTTCCTTGCAATTTCCTTCTCTAGTATCAATTGATTTCCCTCCCTGTCTCACAAGAGGGAAGCTGAGCAGAAGCACATTTAAAAATCTGAAGCATGAAATAATTGTAGCCCTTCCCAACATGTGGCTAACACCTCCTTCCTAAGACTTGCTACTTGGAGTAACTGCTTTTCTCACAGGAGTTGGGTCTTGGGTTCTTTTTTTTTTTTTTTTGGTGACACCTGGTGCCTCCACCAAAGGTGACTCCTCACTGAGCCTGGGACAAAAGCAGTGCTGTCCCTTGCAGAAACAAATAATGCTAGTAACAGGCAAAAGTATAAAACCCCAGGACACAAGAAACAAAGTACATCAAAACAAACCCCAGCAAAAAGAGTGACATACATAGAAATAAGAGTATAATAAGGGGGTACTTTATTGGGGGCAGGGAAATGGGATCTGAGGAATGAAAAGGTTAGGGTTAACTAAAAAAATATTCAACATTAATAAATGAACACATTTTCCAGCTCCCAACACTCACGACTCTTCCAAGTCCCAGCTCCGTCACTGGCACCTTCCCAGACAACTATAAGCTGAGGAGAGAGTGGAGTAAGGTTACCAACTTTCTAATCGCATAAAACCAAACACCCTAGACTTCCCCTTCCCAGAGGACACCCCCCTGCTCACCACATTCCCCCTCTCTCGGTGGTTTGTTCTCCCCCACTTACTCACTTTCACTGGGTTGGGGCAGGGGGTTGGGGTGTGGGAGGGGGTGAGGGCTCCAGATGGGGTGCAGGATCTGGGGTGGGGCTGGGGAGAGGGGTTTGGGTGCAGGAGAGGGCTCCAGGCTCAGGGTGGGGCTGAGGGATTCGGAGTGTGGGAGGGGGCTGTGGGTTGAGGCGGCGTTGGGGTGCAAGAGGGGGTGTGGGCTCTGGGGTGGGGGCTCTGGGGAGGGACCGGGGATGAGGGGTTCAGGGTGTGGGAGGGGGCTCTGGGCTGGGGGTTGGGGTGCAGGATGGGTGAGAGCTCCAGCTGGGGTGCAGACTCTGGGGATGAGGGGTTTGGGGTGCACAAGGGTGCTCTGGGTTGAGGGGGCTCAAGGCTGGGGCAGGGGATTGGGGTTGAGGGGGCTGAAGGCTGGGGCAGAGGGTTGGGGCTTGGGATTGGGACACGGGCTTATCTCTGGGGGCTCTCGTTCAATGGTGCCAAGGCACAAGGCAGGCTCCCTGCCTCTCCTGGCTCCGTGCTGCACCCTGGAAATGGCCAGCAGGTCTGGCTCCTAGGCAGCGGGGCCAGGAGGCTCTGCATGCTGCTCTCACACTCAGGGTGCAGGCACCACCACCCCAGCTCCCATTGGCCGCAGTTCCCAGCCAGTGGGAAGGTGGAGCTGGTATTTCGGGAAGCGACAAAGTGTGGAGTCCCGTCCTGTTCCTCCCCCCACCCCGCGCGTAGGATCCGGACCTGCTGGCTGCTTCTGGGGCACAGCGCAGTGCCAGGACAGGTAGGGACTAGCCTGCCTTAGACTCACAGCCCTGCCAACCAGACTTTTAATGGCCTGGTCTGCAGTGCTGATCAGAGCCACCAGGGTCCCTTTTTGACCAGGTGTTCTGGTCAAAAACCGGACACCTGGCAACCCTAATGTGGAGATGAGTGTTATGAACATTGGCTGGCTTACATAATAAAGGTCTCCAGACTGAGTCTTCACCCCTGGCTGGGGCAGGGTCCTCTCACGGGTCCCTGGGCTGGTGACCTTTGGTGGTCATGGCTGTCTACCAGTAGCTTCCACTGGGTTTTATCTCTGCCACTATGGACACTGCTCTCTGCAGGACTGGAACTGCTTGACCCATGCACTAGATTCCGCAGCAGTTCCACAATCCCGTTTGTTGGGAGGAGGAGTTAATCAGAGACTCCCTGAGCTGTTCTGCTTTTCTCTCCGCTCTCACCAGTCAAAGTTCAAAACTAAAACTAAAATTAGTCTCTTGTTTCTGAGTCAGGCTGTTCCCTCCCACTGAGGGTCTGAGGAAACCTGGTTCATGGCTGGACCAGCAAACTACCTGTCCATATCCCCCCATGCAGAAGCTTCCCTGTTGGCCTCAGCAGGAGTTCTTAGTCTATTCTGTCCCCAACTCTGACTGGAAGCATGCTGGGAAATGGTGGCAGAAGACTCTGATAGCCATTGCAGTTTGTGTCCATAGAGTAGGATCCCTTAGATTACATCTACCCTAAAAACAAACAAACAAACACTGTAGTGAGTCTCAGAGCCCAGGACAACTGACTCAGGCATAGGGAACTCATGGTATGGGGCTAAAAATAGCAGTGTAGACATTGCTGCTTGGGCTGGAGCTCAGGCTCTGAGACCACCCCCCGTCGCCGGGTTTCAGAGCTTGAGCTGCCCAGTGGGAACCTGTATGCTGCTATTTTTAGCCCTGTAACATAAGCCTCAGTCAGCTGATTTGGGCTCTGGAACTTGCTGCTGTGACTTTTTTTTTTTAAATCCTAGACAAACCCTTAGGGTGTGTTTAAACTGCAATTAGACCCCCGTGGCTGGCTCATGCCAACTGACTTGGGCTTGTGGGGCTCGGGCTAAGGAGCTGTTTAATTGTAGTGCAGCCGTTTGGGCTCTGGCTGCATCCTGAGTTCTGGGACCCTCCCACCTTTCAGGGTCCTAGAGCCTAGGCCCCAGCACGAGCCCAAACGTCTACACCACCATTAAACACTCAGTCCCTGAGCCTGAGTCAGCTGACATGGGCAAGCCATAGGTTTTTAATTGTACTTTAGGCTCAGTTCAGAGTTTCAGGAATTGGCAAATTCCAAGTGGTTGTTGGGTCATACATGAAGGGCTGAGAATCCGTTCCCCCTTCCTCAGACTCCTATTATTCAAATTTTAACCTCACAGCACTGCACAGTCTCTAGGAAAAGCTTAATCCTCACTTGCTTGTACTCCGATGTGATGTGTATCCTTCCCTTCTTTTCTGCTATTTTTATATTCCTCGTCTCCTGACCTTGGAAATTTGTGGTTGAGGTTGCTTGGGAGCCTCTTATAGGGTGAGTGATTGGGTATTTGTGTAAGGAGTGCCTGCAGCTTGGATGTGGGCATGACTAGTTTTAACCAATTGAAATCTGTGCCAATAAATAAGGTTTATGATTGGCTGGATGTTATTCACTGTTAAGTTTAAAACAATAAAGTGAAACTACAATTAATTAATACAAAAAAATTAATACAAGACTGAAGCTATGAATCTGTTTTTTGAGCAAAGCAGAATCTAGCAGGCCAATAATGGCACAATTAAATAAATATAACTCTACTCTACAAATGGGGTGGCTTGCTGGTGAATCATTATTCACATCTCATGTTCTCTCCTCTAATTTATTATATATAACTATGCTGCTTCCATATTATACATTTGTCCCCAGAGCCCATACCCCCTCTTGCACCCCAACCCTGCCTCATGTTCCCACACAACTCAGCCCCTTTCTGTTAGGGATTCCCTTCTCCTCTGATGATTAGGCCTCCAACCTGTACAGATTTATGCATGTGCTTAACTTCGTACATCGTGAATTAAGGGGACCACAGACACAGTGGGGAAAGACAAACGTATTATAGTGGTCTTAGACTGTACACCATTTGGGGCAGCAACTGTATTTTATTATATGTTTAGGCTTGGAAGGATTAGAATGTTGTTGGTAAATGTCAGTAAATGACTTCATTGCACAAATCAATGAAATGATATTTCCAACACTAAAAATTGAAATTTATAGCTAGACAAAGTAAAAAAAAAAAAAAAAAAAAGTGCTTGAAAACTTATTAGAATTTGATTGAAGAATGTTTAGTTTGTATATTTTGACATGTGATATTGATTATTTGTGTTATAACCATTGTTATAAAGCTTTAACTTTTTGAACCTCAGTGTCTACTGTCATTAAATAATTATTGTCTGATTCCCACTGAAAACTTAAATTGATTAAAAAATGAAAAAGCTTAAACCCATAATTATGCACAACTGTGAAAATTTAAATGGATAAATAAAAAAGCTTAAAAATAAACATTCATATTATCCATTAAAACTATAAATATAAATTGAAGTTTGTCAAGCCTCTATGTGTCTGACAAAGCCTAGCACAAAGAAGCCGCAGTCTTGGTTGGGGCTTCTAGCACTACTGTAATAAAAATAATAAAAAAAATTATTAAATGATTGAATTGCATGAATCACTCAGAATAATAGTGTTTCTAGACTTGAAAATAAATGTCTATTTTGCCTAGGAAATATTTTCTATAAATGCCTCTTTCTTTTGCATTAATATTTATATTGCAGCAGGACACTATTATCCTCTAATGACAACTTATTCCATAAACATTATCTCAGAAATAAAGTAAGAATAGCTAAATGCATGCCAGGTGTGTATTGTATTGTGGGTGCAGACCCATCATACCAACAATTTGAGTATGTGGTGACATTTTACATATTCCTGATTTCTGTAACATTCGGTCCTTCAGTACTTAAATGTTTCACTAAATTCCCTGCTCTGAGAATTGAAGTTAATACAATTTTGTGAGTCCAATGGAAAAAAAAAGTATTCATGCATAAAGATTTTTAATTAGGAGGGGAAAAAAATCAACTTTTTACGGCAGGGAACCTTTTGAAAAGCAAAACTTAATTATTTCTCTCTGAAAGATTTCTTTTCAAGTATTCTTACTTTAAAATATAAGTGGAGGTGGGGACAACATTTCAAGCAAAAGGTCAGTAATACAGAAGAGTACATTTGGATTGCTAGTGCAATGGAGAGGTTGATAGGAACATCAGCTCTCCCTTAATCACACTTAATAAAATCAGTTGGTGGACTTCATAAAAGCCGGGGACAATTTCTGCCAGCTCCATATGCATCCTTACCCTCCTGCTGACTTAATCATTCCTGCTCTTAAGCAATGACTATAAACAAAGCTCACACAGAGGAATGCAGTGTCTTCCCGCTTAATTTAGATAGCTACCTTTTATGTTTTGCAATCTGTTTGTTCTAGTCTGTAGTACTGAGTTCTAATGAAATCTTTCTGTCTATTTTAGACAAATATCACTTGCTGTGCCATAGCACATGGATTTCAGGACCTCCTGTGAAGAGGTAGGATCAGAATGTTTTATTTTCAAAGAAGTGATATGAACATTAATATACTTTTTGGTCTTCTGTTCTCAGTCTTTTATTTCTGAAGTGCAAGGAATTGGAACATCAGATGTAATTGAATCCGTAAACATGACTAGATAATCCCTATATGCTGGCAGCGTGCTTTTCTAGTGGATTATGTGCCTGTTTACTTATCAGTGTTCTAAAGAGGTAATTACGAGTGTTGAGAAAATAAGACTGAGTTGGAACCTGATAATAGCCTTCAAATGTGTTAAAGGCTATTATAAAGAGAATGGTATGATCAACTGTTCTCCATATCTACTGAAGGTAGACCAAGAAGTAAGCAGTCTGCCATAAGGAAGATTTAGGTTAGATATTAGGAAAAAAACATCTAATTATACTTTAGATTATACTATACTATATTACGCTATTCCAACTATAAGGATAATTAAGTACTGGAATAGGCTTCCAAGGCATGTTGCGGAGTCCCTGTACTGGAGGTTTTTAAAACCAGGTTAGATAATAACTGTCAGGGATGGTCTAGATTTACATGGTCCTGTCTTGACATGGGTCCCTTCGAGCCAGTGGTGGATTAATGATTTTGCCGCCCCTAGGCCCTGAAATAATTGCTGCCTTTGGCCCCATATGAACTTATTAAACATCAATATTTTCAATATCAACACCAATATTTTCACTTTTTACTTCACTACTACTTTCAACTATTTTTCCTGTCTCAGAAATAGCAAAAGTGCACAAAATAAATTCCTTTGTTGTATCATTTCATTTTCCCTTTCTTTCTTTTGTATAGCATTTTTTTTTAACTGAGAACCACTTAATTTCTTCCTTCCGGTCATATTATTAATGTTTACGATTCTCGCGAGTATGTTTAGTAAATGGCGTCAGTGACGCCGCGGTTACAAAAATGCTGCTATTATAAATTTGTCACCTCTGCAAATTTGCCACCTTGTTGGTCTAGGCGATAATACGCCACTGCTTCCAGCTCTACATTTCTATGATTCTATAATTAAAGCCCCTGATCCGTCAGTGAGTTTTGTGTGGAAACACTCCTGTAGACCTCATTTGGGTTCCATACATATACAGGGTCTGCCTGCATTGACCTTGTGGCAGGATCAGGTCCTAGATGAGTATTGCTTGAAGCCTGTGAGGACTGGTATAACTGGAGAAACAGGAATATGCTGACAACATAACATGCTATCAAAAGGAGAATCCATAGGGGGGTTGGGAGTGTTTTGGTTTTGGTCAACTAAAAAAAATTGAAAACTTTTTTTTCATTTCTTAATTCCTCCCCCAGTACTAAAAGACATTTTGTGCCGAAATGAAATGGTGGTTTTGATACAAAATACACACATTTTCAAAAAATTCAATGCAAACCAAAATAATCTCAATCCTCCAAAATTTACAATTTTCCAGGAACAAAAATGTGTTACTTTTTATACTTAACACCATTTTTTTTCTTGCAAAATGGCAGAAGTTTTTCCAGAAATAAATTGGCAAATGTTTGTGCAGATATCCAGGTTTTCCTTTGAATATACATTCTCTCAACTTTAGCGATTCATGAGCCTCTGTGTTTCATTATTAGGAGTGGCACCAGTTTCATCAACCTGGAGAGCTTTGTAAATACATTATTATAGCAAAAATCACAGAAGGAAAAACTGCAGTCTACAGACTGAAAAGAACAAACAATAGGAGGTGATAACTGGAAACAATGGTTATGATCACAATCCATCATAATGTTGAAAACTCCTGGATTGTACACCTGAAAATATGAGGCTCTGATTAGTTGGTGTTTTCAGGATGTATTAAACAAAAGGTACACATTTAGGCTCTGTTCATGGGATACATATTTTGTAATTAAAATTATAGGACAGCAGGTGTTTCATATGAATTCACTTCATTTCAGTCATGCTTGACAGCAAGTAAAGAGACTCTCATTTGGAAATTAGCCTCTATTGTTAGCAAAAATAAAATGGATAAAATGATTAATCTAAAATATTGCCAACCCGTCAATCCAAACTAAAATTATCGGTAGCTTTAAATGTTTGGCATTTTTCTCCTTCTCACACAAATGACAGACTGGAAGGACCAGAACTCTCATGAGACAATCCACTCTTGCAGAGCCATAGTTGAACTTTTTGTTCCTCTTCCACTAACTGTAGCTAAAGAGACACCACATCAACCCTGGGTGAACACTTTTCAGAAAACGATCACTTCATATCTGACCTCTCAGTCCTCATCCTCAAAGGAAACTTGCACAACACCTTCAAAAGATAAACCTCTGAGCTTAAATTCATAACATTTTTAGACACTAAAGACACTGGATTTCTGGCTTATTACAACAATCTATAACCCACTAACCCTCCTTTGTCCTACAACTGCAGATATGTTAACTCCCCACTTCACCTTAAATGGTCTCTTTCAACATGTTAACTCCTTAAGCTAAACAGCCTGTTTCACATGGTGTTCAGCTGTGACATTCTAACAATCTTTCTCAGACCTGAAGCAGAGCTCTGTGTAAGCTCAAAAGCTTGTCTCTCTCACCAACATAAATAAGTTGGTCCAATAAAAGATATTACCTCACCCACCTTGTCTCTCTAATATCCTGGGACCAACACAGTTACAGCAACACTGCAAACAGTTTTGTATCTAGTTATGAATATGTTTATTTTATCTCAAAGTTCAACACAAGGACTTCTGAGATAATTTCACTCTCATAAGGTAGAGGGAAGAGTCAACTGATGATAACATTTCCCTCTTGTGGCTGCACTTGCTGAGGCTCTTCAGTTTAGATTCTTCCATAGCACTTAGACTCAAATAACTCGTTAAGCACTTCAAATAGAAAGTGTCAATTAAAACACACATTACACTGCTCTACAGCCAAAATGCTTCTGAAATAAATGTAGTCAAACTTTACTAATTCTGGGTCACTGAGAACGAAAATGATGCTTAAAATTGTTGATTGGCTCTAGTTTTCAAGATATGCTATTGGGTCAGTATATACGACCCTTGACTTGGGAATGGCGGAGGATAAGTGAGTTATAAAGGGAAGGGATCTCAATTTAAACCAGAAATGACTAAAATAC